>NW_026945687.1:17500-30000 GCF_034702125.1 Engraulis encrasicolus
TTGCAACTTTGTTTTTGTTTTGTTTGTGGTATTAGCCATTGCCACTAGTGAGCCAGTCATTTTAGTTACTAGCGTATCCAATTTCATTACCAGCCAGCAAAAGCATACAATGGTATTTTTCTCAACAAACTTGAACTTACATTCAGCATTGCTTGATATGAACGGTGCCCATTTAAACCACATTGATTCTGGCCATGCCAGATACAAACGCTCCTTCCTTACATTGACATGAATGAAACATTTCGCCCTGGGTAGGCTACAATTTGCCTTGCATTCACTAATCATACTTCCAGACATCCAAAGTTACAGAAACTCATTTCAGGGAGATGGTTATCGAGCCTCGACACCCCGACAGACAAAACGGCATTAGTGTTTAAACATTTGTATGGTCATGCCTTCTCTATCGTCCAGTCTGCATGGACATGAACACCTGCCTACTATTTTTCCTGGGACTTTGTACTCTGAAGTGGGCTCGTGCAATCTATTTGAAGTATTCCAATACACGCATGCTGCACGAGTTATATATTTCTCTATCCTGCATTGAGTGTTGCCACACGTCCGTTTTTATGGTCTGTCCAGGTAAATGGAATAGCTGTCCCGGTTTTTCATAATGCATGTCTTCATATTACCCCATTGAAATGAACACATTAATGTTTTGCGTGTCAATGTGTCCCGGTTTTTTACCACTAAAATGTGGCAACCCTACCTGCATTGCCTGCTAACTTCAGGGAGATTTTATCTGACTCTCGGGCATCAGGGAGCCACTATCAATATCAGGGAGGTAGACTTGGGATGTCTGTACTTCTAGGCCCAAACAACTCTTGTACAAACAGACAATACAAAGTCAAATGTGCACACACAGTAGCCTAGTTAGCCTATCCTGGTTCTAGCTTATGAAAAGTAGCCTATAGGCCTATGAAGTAAAAGTAAAATCTGTTATCCTTTACACAAGATAAGACAACAGGAAAGTTGACCAGTCTTTTAAGTTTAGACCTAGGCCTACTTGCTTCTTATAGGTACAAAAGATGTTAAAGCTCCATCTGTTTCACATAAGGTAGCAGATATGAGGGTGATTTGGAGAGCTGGAGGGTTCCTTGGGGTTCATAATATACAACAAAAATATCTATCACATTTTGCTCAGGCATAATCTGTTCATTTTAAGAACCACGCAAGTCAGTGTAGCTAAAACAAAGTTTATTAAACACTTAAATACAGCATCAGTCTGTTTTTAGTTCCAGGTGTTAGAAGCAGATGGCCTTGGGTTGTCTGAGTAGTTGGTGGTAGATATGCACAACCGGCACACTCTTGTCCCAGGAATACATGTAAGATGCATGTCATACATCATATGAGACACAGGGTATCACCACCAATGCACAATAGCATGCAAATAAAGCACAGCAATAATGAAAAGGTGTTAAGAAAATAATGCTGTAAACACAGAAACACACATTTGCCCATCAATGTAGTCATGTACAAAAACTCATCAGCAAACTACAATGTAAATATATCACAAAACAAAAACAGGCCCAATGCTCATCATCCAATCTGTTGAGTGTGACAACATCATTTGATGTTTTGATAAACATAATTTAGATGAATACTCTTTCTACTGCCTTCCCCATGAAAGGGTTACACTAATGTAATTTACATCATCTCTAATAAAAAAAAGTACTACAGCAATAAGACTGTTAGACATAATGTGATGCTGAAATTGTACACTGGCACTGCAATGCAATTGGGGGTCACACATGGGAGAACCTTTGCTCAGGTGACAGGTGTTGCCTGGCGGAGGGGAACACAAACAGTTTTGAACGCTGCGCTCGGTGTGTGCATGATAAACTTCTGTCGTGTTTCATTCCCGTTAATGGACTATTGCATACTGCTACTGTATGCACTTTAACATTGTGGTGAGCCACAATTAATAACGTTCAGAAAGAACACGTCCAGTTTGCTTATTCATGTATACAAGTGATTCCACCGGCTGAGCAAGCTCGTCAGATTGGTGTCAGTCAAGCAACGCCTACGGGGCTTCAAGTGTTAGGCGTAGTTTCTACTGTATAGGATACTGCCTATAGTTTGGCAAAAGACAAAAAACGCAGGTCTTGAAGAAAGGAAGGACGAAGGAAGCAGCACTGTTGTCTCCACATCAGCTCTACATCACCACTGGGAAAACCTTTAAGACAATAAAGCAAAACAAAAAAACAGGTGTCAGAACACTTTCACTTTTTTAAATTGAAGCCATTATAACCCAAAAGTTCCAGACTACCCAAAAGTGCTGACAAGCGTTAATATTCACCTAGTATTCATAAACCCGTATTTTCTGGATGAAAACATTGTTAATATATGCTTGTGATATTTCATAACGAGCCCATTCCAAATTAGGGATAGTTTAACATTTTCTGGTCAAAAGGTTGAATTGCACTACACTCGCCTCCAAAAGAGTTGTCGCCTATCCATCTGTTTGGAATAACAGCTAATAACCTGACTTTCAATTAATCACTTGGCTTCAGAAGTCACTCATATGAAAGCTACAACCCTTCCGAATGAAAATGTATGTACAAAAATAAATTTCATGCACCAACGAATGATTGACCCTTTATTGAACACAGACAGGGCAGATTTTCACAAGACAAAAGTTTTGTCGCCTATCGAACATAATGTGAAAATGAGCAGATAAGTCACTTCAAAACACTTCAAATACGCAGATTGGGTGTCATACTTAATCACTGAATCACTCTCACCTCTCCAGAAAATCAACTTTGGCCTTGGGTGTATGTTTAGGGTCATTGTAATCATGGAAAGCAACACAATGAAAATCAATGGAGTTCAATGACAGATGGTGACATATTCGCTATTCGTAGAGCAATACATGTTTAACTTCATGATGTAATCAATGATAAAAGCCCTCAAAGATCTGCAGCATGCATGCAGCTCCTCATAAGAGCTGTATCTGTACCATGTTTCACGTTATGCACCATTTTTTGATGCTATCAGTTCTAAAATGGTTGATCTTGGGATCTTGACTTCAGAGTATGAGTCCCATTAGTTGTCAGAATTAGGCCTGACATACTCTTGGCTGGCTTTTTTGAGACAGGACAGTGGGGGAGACTTATCTGGTGTTAAAGGTGAAGAATTTGGAATAAATGCATGGTGCCTAAAGTCAAACATGGGAGGGATACAGCTCTTATGTGGAGCTGCATGCATGCTGCTGGTGTGTGAGGGCTTTTATCATTGATTACATCATGAAGTTAAAAATGTATTGCTCTACGAATAGCAAATATGTCACCATCTCTCATTGAACTCCATTGATTTTCATTGTGTTGCTTTCCATGATTACAATGACCCTAAACATACACCTAAGGCCAAAGTTGATTTTCTGGAGAGGTGAAAGTGATTCAGTGATTAAGTATGACACCCGATCTGCGTATTTGAAGTGTTTTGAAGTGAATTATCTGCTCATTTTCACATTATGTTCGATAGGCGACAAAACTTTTGTCTTGTCAAAATCTGCCCTGTCAGTGGTCATTAAAGGGTCAATCTTTCTTTGGTGCATGAAATTTATTTTTGTACATTCATTTTCATTCGAGAGGGTTGTAGCTTTCCTATGAGTGACTTCTGAAGCCAAGTGATTAATTGAAAGTCAGGTTATTAGCTGTTATTCCAAACAGATGGGTAGGCGACAACTCTTTTGGAGGCGAGTGTAGATATGCATATATAAAGGGAAGTGTATGGGTGGGGAGGTAAGGGTCAGAATTGTGTCCCCATTACATTGTGTGTGTGGAGTGGGGGGGTCGTTTCAAATGTCAACACTCCTGCATACATACTCTGCAATCTGAACTCTAACACTTTGCTGCACTATGTGTACTGGCCTCACTGAATATTTATAATAAACTGAACTCTAGTTCCAAACAAGAGAATAGAAACTATAAGCCATGCATTCACTTTTTCATGATGAAAGTGTCCAGTAGATGGCGTTAATGCACAGTAAAGAACCAAGGAAACTACACTGAGACAAAATTAATGGACTGTTCCTTACGATTTTTCTTATACTGTATTAAGATATAAATGAAGAAATGAGAAGTTTACCCAAATCGGACAAATATAGTATATGGTGCATACATTAACGACATAAACTTTTTTTTCCCTTCTTCTTCTTCCAAACAAAACGTTTTAATGGAACATTAGTTGTAGACTATACCACACTTAATAATAAAAGAGGTCAGTCTGCAGCCCTGTCTGGATATGCCTGTAAGACAATCCATACAACCTCCATAAATACTATACATATAATAACTCATTATCCATATTTGGCAATATGGACAACATGGAATCAACTCTCCAAATCATGAATTAACATAGCATTTTTTTTTCTTTAAGTGTGGCACACTTTGAGACTAAATATGAGTGTGGGGTAGCAATCTATGATACTGTGCACAACGTACATCACATTACATTACACACTTAGCTGACTCTTTTATTCAAAGAGACGTACACTAGATATTTATACAGGGCATTGGTTACAGCCAGAGCCATAAAGAGGGAGAGTCGGGCAATCTCCACTGTGTCCTAGGGCAGACCTCCGAATTAGCAAAATTAGCTGTTTTAGCGTCTCAGAACTGCTTAGCGTTGCGAATGTTAGTGCCTAGAAGTGGGCGTAGCACACAGCAAATGCAATGCGATGCAATGCAGGGAATATGACAAGACTCGCTATTCGTAGTAATAACTTCAGATAAACATCACAGATGGTAAAACTGTTGTTCAAGTCAAGTCAAGTAGGTTTTATTGTCAATTTCTTTACATGCACTGGTCATACAAAGAATTTGAAATTACATTTCTTGCTTTCCCATACAGACATAGACTAATTAAGGTAAGGACATAGACAGTATAGACATAGACAGTACTTATACATGGACTTAAGACAGTATGGACATAGACAGTGCTCATACAGACATTTAAAGTGCAAGACTGGACAACAGAAGACTTGTAGAGGACATACATTAAAGTGGTAGTTCGCTATTTTAGACATTAAGCCCTGTTTGTGTGACTTCTGGGGTGAATTAGACATGTTCTCATCACAATTTTGACATTTGGTGCTGAACGGAGTATTTTGGTATTCAATACTGCAGCCCCCCCACCTGTACATTGACTCCAATGGTGCACTCAAGCAATCGATCACAAAATAGCATTAAACTTTCGTTTGAAAAGACATGGAACTCACCGTGTGGTCAGTGGTGAACAGCGATAAATTGACCCAAAAATCGCCACGAAATATGCCTTCAAACCGTTGTTTAGCAGTTGATGGAACTACTTTTTCCCAGACGTTGAATAATAGCAGCTAGACATCCAGCCAGTAGGTGGCGATAATGAGGTATTTTTGTGAGGACTAGAGAGAAGAAGAATATTGCTGTCTTTGAGGAAGCTAGTAGCTACTGCTTCACACACTCGTTTTTGCTGGCAAACATCATCTAATCTTTTCATTTCAACCTCTTTTTTGTTAGCAAGGACAATACAGACAAAAGGACAGAAGCAGCATTTATGTATTTTGTTATGTAATTCGGTAGAATGGGAGTTATTGATCACAGAGCGAATGGAGAACCTGGACGTAATTCTGTTGATGCCTGCCTGTGTGACTGGCGGGGATGTAGGCAAAGAACGTGGATCTATGTAAGGAGGGCTTTGATCAAGAGACCATGTGCCAAAAATCAACTGGAAAAGACGTCCGAGACCGGAGGCGAGGAATTGGATGGTCAGAAACCAGGTCAGTAACTACAAGCCCAAATCTCTGCATGGTATCAGTAGTAGGTCCTAAATGTGTAGCCTTCAACAATACAACATAATTACGCAGCATCACATAAAGTTGTCTCAAAGGGCTTTCAAAATACACACAATGCGGACCATCACTGTTATTATGCCCAAACTTTAGTGCCATCCATCCTAATATTGTAGGCTAGTGATAATGCATTCGCTCTGTGTTGTACAATGATGAAAGACGTACGACTTGTAGACCTGTCATTTCATTTTCGTTGTGCAAGTATCAGCAGCAGTAAAACAGGAAACCAGCACAATGGCCATGACCAATTGAATGCTCTGCAGCCTACTCGAATAGAAGCTTGGGTGGTACGAAATGAAGCATTATTATTTTATAGCTTTTATGAGGGAGCCATATGTTGAGTAAACAAAAGCATTTCTCCCCCTTCACTGAAATCACGTCATGAAATATCACGTGCTCAGCGTACTTATTAATTTGTACGCCTGATGAGGGAGCCAGTATCTGTGGAGTAAACAGATGCATGCCACCCCTCCCCGTGACTGAGCAGAGAACTGATTGTCTGGCTGCACCTATGCACTCATATGTTTTGGGAATGTTGCTCCTCCTTCTCTGTGTGAGTTTGTTTTCTAAAGATGTAGGCATAAATGCACACCTAGTGCCTAAGAAGTGTTGTCAATTGATAATTGAATATTTATGATTTATTATACTATATTGCAGGCTGTTGGTGCTGCTGAGGCTGTTGGTTTTCCTGCTTCACTGGTGGAGGAAGTGCAGAGGTAATCACACAAGAAATACATGTCACTGCAATGCACAATTTCTGATAATGTTATGTTGATAATGTCAAGCAATACCTGTCGTATAAGTAACAATGCACTGTTTTATAGCAAATTGTGCAGCGGTGGACTTCACTACTTGGAGAACATGAATGGAAAGAACACAGGGATCATCTCAGCCTGGATGACTAACTGAAGAGGAATTGGATTCAACCCCAGTCCCAGCGTCTACAGGCAATCATGGAGGATAAATGACTTCTGAAAGTTCTGCAGCAGTTGACTCAGTTCAAACATACCGGTATGTGACATAAAGACATCTCTTAGGAGAAACTGCAACAGCATTATTGATGTGATTTTGGATATGCATTTCCAGAATAATGCAGTTGTCTATTCTGCTGTACAAAGGAAAAGTGTAGTAACCACACACTGTCAAAATTGGGTTTTGACTGAAAATAGTTTTCATTACATCTTATTTATCTTGTGACAAGGCCGTATGGTCCAAAGGTTTCCTCTTTGAGAAATATTGCTGTGTCAAATTTGAAGTAACTACAATATCCAACCTAACACAAGGCTGTGCCGGCTTTTTCCTCAGTTTCAATACTGGCATGTCTTTACAGGGGGCTCTGGAGGAAAAGAAGAGAGGAGAAACACGCATCTGATGACCAACCACATTTTACAGCTCCAGAACATTTCCTCTAAGCCAAACCTCCTCAAAAGGTCTCTGGAAAGAAGCACCGAAGTAGATTCCCTAAAGACTGAAAGACCACATCTAAATAACAGTCAATGGAGCACATGTCTCGGTGTCATGGCTGTGTAATTATCAGAAAAAAATGGTGTCGTACATATTATTATTTCATTTCAATAATGACAGGGAAATTGTTGTAAATAAAATATAATTTATTTCAACACATTGTGATGCATTTTTCTTCTATTATTGTGATGTATATTTTACAAAGAACAGTGGAAAACTTGTTTACAGATAGGATCATCTTTCGCCAGATGGAGAACACCAGATGGAGAACGATGGGTTGGTGGAAACTGGATCATGAATCTGTTCAGGACAATAAATTGAAATGTATTAACTTATTGAACATATGAATATAGCATGGAATACTTGGTAAGGTTTTCTTCATGAACAATATTTTAATTTACTGAAAAATGTTTTTCATTATATTCATGAAATGGATTACTGAGACATTGAAAGTAGGCCTATATCAGTTGCCCTATTAGCCTACAACTGATGAAGATTACTTACTGCGGTAACACTTTACGTGACATGTTCCTGCATATTACATTTGTAGCACAGCTGTATAAGTTTGCACGGAACATACACGATTGTTGCAAGATCCATTCATACCAAACCTTTCATGAACCTAGCGGATGGAGGACCGCAACTTGTCTTGTTCAGAACCCTCAATGATAATTCAGATTAGGCCTGCTGTAGCACATGCCACTACAAGTGCACTTTGTTGAACTGTGCCAAAAACAAAACTTGTGCCTAAACCTAACCTGTCAGTGAGGAGAGTGAGTGAACAATGCTGTCCACTATAAACATGTAAAGCCTTCTTTTGGCATGCCACTTCTGGATGCCACATGCCACTAAATAATCTCACCCCTACTGGATTTACAACCAGGGACAGAACATTTGAATGAAAAATATTTGCTTGACCATATTCTGTTCCTGGCACTGTAGTAAATTGGTTGCAATCAGGACATGTTCAGGAGGAAAATAGCCGAGTACTGCTTTGCAATTTTTTATTTTTATTTTGACAAGTTGCTGTCCTTTGTTTTCCATGTTTATGAGAGGTTTGATATTGAATCAAGTAGGCCTAGTCACGAATCCTTCATGCAAAGTGTATAGCTGCTATGAATGTGTTATGCAGTGAAACTTCTAGGAAAGTGCAACAGTTACGAGATACAGTATAGTGCAAAGCAAACACATACCTTCTTCGGTTGTAGAAATCTTCCCTTCTCTGGATCTTGTGTAGCCTAGAACGGTCTAGGGAAGGAGGGATAGTGCCTCTGAAAATAACGGGGAAATGCACAAGGCATTAGCAAAGTTTTGTTGGCTAATAAGTACAACCACACAGCTGCGCTAGTAGACTGGGCCTTCATGTTATGAAACTATGTCATGTTATGATTGCGTCCAGCGTCTTTAGAGACTATTATATTAGTGCCTTGAATGTGTGCACTTTCTAACATGAACCTCGGACGGTAGCCTCCAGAGCTGGTGTAGTTGATTTTGCAAGTGCTTTGAGACAATTGTATTAGTAGATGGTAGAACTATAGGTGTTGTTGGCTACACATTGAAATGATTACTAGTAGTTACTGACCTGCTTTCTGACAATCCAATCCCTCGCCTCTGGATCTCGGGCGTCTTTTCCCGTTGATTTTTGGCACTTAGAAGTTCTCTTGATCAAAGCACATAATCCACGTTTTTTGCTTACATCCCGACCAGTTACACAGGCAGGCATCAACAGAAATACGTTCAGGTTCTCCATTCGCGCTGTGATCAATAACTCCTATTCTACCGAATTACATAACAAAATACATAAATGCTGCTTCTGTCCTTTTGTCTGTATTGTCCTTGCTAACAAAAAAGAGGTTGAAATGAAAAGATTAGATGGTGTTTGCCAGCAAAAACGAGTGTGTGAAGCAGTAGCTACTAGCTTCCTCAAAGACAGCAATATTCTTCTTCTCTCTAGTCCTCACAAAAATACCTCATTATCGCCACCTACTGGCTGGATGTCTAGCTGCTATTATTCAACGTCTGGGAAAAAGTAGTTCCATCAAATGCTAAACAATGGTTTGAAGGCATATTTCGTGGCGATTTTTGGGTCAATTTATCGCTGTTCACCACTGACCACACGGTGAGTTCCATGTCTTTTCAAACGAAAGTTTAATGCTATTTTGTGATCGATTGCTTGAGTGCACCATTGGAGTCAATGTACAGGTGGGGGGGCTGCAGTATTGAATACCAAAATACTCCGTTCAGCACCAAATGTCAAAATTGTGATGAGAACATGTCTAATTCACCCCAGAAGTCACACAAACAGGGCTTAATGTCTAAAATAGCGAACTACCCCTTTAAGAGGTATTTGTTGTGTTTTTGTGCTTTTCCTAAAAAAAGTCCTTTATAGCGTTCTGACATGGTAATAGTAGCATTTTGAAGAAAATAAATATAAAAAGGTCTGTCAAGTACACCAGCAGCAGTGTGTGTGTGTGTGTGTGTGTGTGTGTGTGTGTGTGTGTGTGTGTGTGTGTGTGTGTATGTGTTTAGTGCAGGTAGAAGGTGCGGTGTGCGTCTTGTGTGTGTGTTCGTGTGTCTGTGTGTCTGTGTGTGTGTGTGTGTGTGTGTGTGTGTGGTGTGTGTGTGTGTGTGTGTGTGTGTGTGTGTGTGTGTGTGTGTGTGTGTGTCAGTGTGTGTATGTTTGGGTTTAGTGCAGAAAGTGCAGTGTGCTTGTGTGTGTGTGTGTGTGTGTGTGTGTGTGTGTGTGTGTTGTGTGTGTGTGTGTGTGTGTGTGTGTGTGTGTGTGTGTGTGTGTGTGTGTGCATGTTTTGAGTTAGTGCAGGTTGAAAGTTCAGTCACAAGTATAGTAGTGCAGGTGGAATGTTCAGTCGCAGATATGGTGGTGGGGGATGGGGGGGGGGGTTGTCAGTGGCCTTGCTGGCTAGAGGCTGACAGTGGTGGTGGAGGAGGGGGGGGGGGGTTGTCAGTGGCCTTGCTGGCTAGAGGCTGACAGTGGAGGGAGAGTGGGTTGAGTGTTCAGCATCTTGATCGCTTGGTGCATTGTGCTGCTCGCCAGCCGGGTGGTACGGGAACGGAGGCGCCTGTACCTCTTTCCAGAGGGCAGGAGGCTGAACAGTTTGTGTGCAGGGTGGCTTGTGTCTTTGATGATCATCAGTGCTTTCCGGGTGAGGCGTGTGGTGTAAATGTCCTGCAGGGAGGGGAGTGGTACTCCAATGATCTTCTTCGCTGTGTTCACAACACGCTGGAGTGTCTTCCTGTTTTTCTCCGTGCAGCTTCCTCCCCACACTGTGATGCAGTTGGACACGACGCTCTCTATGGTTCCTCTGTAGAATGTTGTCATGATGGAGGGTGTAGCACTTGCCTTCTTTAGTTTGCGCAGGAAGTAGAGACGCTGATGGGCCTTCTTCGCCAGTGATGTAGTGTTGGTGGTCCAAGAGAGGTCGTCGCTGATGTGCACTCCAAGGAACTTGGTGCTGCTCACTCTCTCCACAGCATCGCCGTCGATGGTCAGTGGTGGCAGTTGTTTTTGGACCCTTTGGAAGTTGACAACAATCTCCTTGGTCTTGTTGACATTCAGCAGGAGGTTGTTGTCTTTGCACCATCTGGCCAGCAGGTCTACTTCTTCTCTGTAGTGAGTCTCATCGCCCTTGGTGATGAGGCCCACCAGTGTTGTATCATCCGCAAACTTCACTAGATGGTTAGTGCTGTGGGTCGTTGTGCAGTCGTGTATCATTACCGACCCGAGACAGTTGATAGTTCACATATTTGTGGTGATTACCCCGCAGTATAGTTCATTAGTCCTTATTTTTGGCTTTTTACGCCATGGTTCTATATTGAGTCTGTGGAAAGACAGCCGCTTTAGGCACGACCTCGATCTCGTTGAAAGGCGGGGTTGCAATTTAATTCCTGGTCCTCCATTCGCGTAACTCTCCCTCTGTATGGCTATGGTTACAGCCACTGAAGCAATGAGGGGTTAGGTGCCTTGCACAAGTAGCCATGGAGGGAGGGCTAGGGAGAGGCAAGGGAGGGATTTGAGCCTGCCTTTCTGTTCTACAAGTACTAGGAAAGATCTGGCCAGCTCTGATATTTGGTTTTTAATCTTCTTTCAGAATGGCTAATTTTTATGTTCTGCTGGTATTTGTATTAGAGTAGCATTAGAGTACAGATGTCACCTGAATCACTACCAGCTCAATCTGTTAAACAGAAAGTGATTGTACAGCATGGTTGTGGAACACCTGGTTGTGAAGCACTGTTGTCAGTAACTGGACATTTAATTATCCTGCTCTTACTATTAAAGGTGTGTAATACTTACATTAATCAGGTATGTAATACTTACATTAATCAGTACAATGAGCCCCTCATATTTCTCTGCAAAGTGGACCATCAGCTGGAGAATCACACACTGCCATGGATGACACGTGTCCTCTTGTCTTCTTTTCCGTTTTAGCATGTTTAGTTCAGTGGGAAGAAAACCATAGCCATCACCAATCACTGCATCACCTGAGATCATAGGCTGGTCTGTGTAGAGAGATGGAGAAAGTGGTTGGGTGAATGAAAATACAGCATGTCTGAGATTTACTCCACTTACAATACTCACTGTACAACTAATGCAACAATACATGAAAGAAAGGTTTATATTAATTGCAAAATGAAGGGCAAACAGCCAGCTATGGTCATAAAAAAAATCACCATCTATTGAATATAATTGCATTCATTCTACCGTTGTACGAATGATAATGTGTTGAGGGCAATTTAACTTCAAATTACCCTAGCCTAACACACACTTTTATATCTTTCATATCACAATCAGCTTACTTACGAAAAGACTCACATACAAACAGTTATGATGTGTTCAGACTTGACTTTGCTGTGTTGACAAGCCACATCATCACACTAGACTGAACCTACAGTAATGGGTGGGAACTTCCTTAGTTATAGGCTATTATCATCCAGACCTGTCCTGCGTGTGCATATCTAGGCTGCTTGTATTGGCTCCTGTGATGTTCAAATGCATATCATATCAAGCTAAAATACATTTTAAATACTCCACGATCCTGAACAACGCTTTGACGGACTACTACAGCTAGCATGCCATGATCATCATGCCGCATGCAGTGGAACAAGCTTAGCCCACTCCACCGGCATCCAGAAACCAACCATTCGCCTTAACCCAACGCGTCAATGGGATGCCAAGATAACTACAGAT
>NW_026945687.1:37500-40000 GCF_034702125.1 Engraulis encrasicolus
GTGGTGTCCCTAAAAGCATCAGGCCCCGCCGCTAAAATTCTATCATTCCCCGAATTCACAGTAGCCTTCTCTCACTACACAGAAATCGTGTGCTCCGCCTTCCCCCAGAGACGAGGTGAGCTCAACAGCTACCTGTCAATCATAGCAGGCTTGGCCACTACATTCGGGGGCGCCCACTTTTACTCCTACCACCGGCTATTTTCGGCTAAATCCGCTGCCAGAGTTACTTTATGGAACCAAATTCCGCACTGGGGGGCCCTCGATCTGGAAATATACAGCAGAGTGTTTTTAGGCGTTAAACCAACCGTCTGCGCTCTATGCAACGGGCGCAGCCACGGCTCCGGTGACTGCCCACTCGTCCAGTCAAAAACCACTGCCTCCAAACCCACATCTTCAGCGGGTCGCTTGTCCTCTACGGCAGCCAACATAGAAGATGTTGGGAACTCGCTCTCCTGGAAAGGCCGCGAAGTGTGCCGAAAGTTTAATATAAACGCGTGCTCACTCTCCACCTGTCGATATCTACACGTTTGCTCCTATTGCGCGGGGGCTCATGCGAGGACCATCTGCCCAGTCCTGCGCAACGCTAATAAACGTGCTCGAAACTACCTGTCTACTCCCGTTGTTGTGCCTTTATTGCAGTCCGAATTAGAATCCCACCCAAACAGAGAGTTCTGCGACTACCTCATCCATGGTCTAACTCACGGTTTCCACCCTGGCGTCGCATCCTTACCCACCGAGTCATTCTCGTGCAAAAACCTTCAGTCGGCCCTGGGCGACCCAGACACAGTCACGTCCCTCCTTCGCAAGGAAGTAGAATCCGGTTTCATGATTGGCCCATTAAACAAATCCCCGTTCCCCGTCTACAGAGTGAACCCAATTGGCATCGCCACACGCAAATATTCCGGTAAAAAGAGGCTAATAATAGATCTGTCCGCCCCCCACGAAAACCTAGTTCCAAGCATCAACAGTTTAATTCCCCTCGACGATTTTTCGCTAAATTACCATTCCGTAGATGACGCCGTACGCCTAATAAAGGAGGCCGGCCCTCATAGCTGGCTGGCCAAAGCCGATATCACCTCTGCGTTCAAAGTCATGCCCCTGAACCCAGCCTTCTGGCACCTCTTCGGCGTTAAGTGGCGGGGGAAACTGTATTTTGCCGTGCGTCTCACCTTTGGCTGTCGGAGCAGCCCCAAGATTTTCGACACGCTGTCTGAATCCCTGTGCTGGATTCTCCAAAACAACTACAACCTCAAATTACTCGTGCATCTATTGGACGACTTCTTAGTCGTTACCCCCACGTCCCAGCCTCCAGCCGCAGGCATCACCACCTTATCCGATGTTTTCGTCAAACTGGGAATTCCCCTTTCCCCGGAGAAAACTGAAGGGCCGTCAACCAGACTGGAATTCCTCGGTATCACATTGGATACCGACGAATTTTCCATGGCGCTTCCCAAGGAGAAGCGAGACAGAATTTCAGTGTTACTCGACTCGTTCCTCGACGCCCCCTCCTGCACGAAACAAGCGCTCCTATCTCTGTTAGGACACCTAAATTTCGCTATGCGCGTAATACCCCAGGGTCGCCCTTTCATATCACACCTCCTCTCCGCAGCGTCAGCCGTCCCGTCGCTCTCTGGCATCGTCCACATCGACGCGCACGGTCTCGCAGACCTCAGGTTGTGGAAACTGTTTTTAGATGAATGGAACGGTTTATGCATGTTTTACGACGACTGTGTTTTATCCCCAGATGATCTGCAACTGTTCACCGATGCAGCCCCCTCGGTGGGGTTCGGTGGTTACTACAATGGGCGCTGGTTCGCTTCCACCTGGCCCCAAGCATTTCTGGAGAGGTGCGCGGATGCCCCATCCTCAGCCGTGTACGAGTTATACCCGATAGTCCTCGCAGCCATAGTTTGGGGAAAAGAATGGCGATCTAAGAGCGTTCTCATTCATAGCGACAACGAGGCAGTCGTAAATGCCATTAACACCACACGCACGAAATCTCTAACGGTCTCTCCATACCTCAGACGTCTCGTCTGGACCGCGGCCAGTTATCAATTCATTATAAGAGCAGCCCACATTCCAGGTCACCACAACCAAATCGCTGACTCCCTCTCTCGTTTTCATTTCCAGAAATTCAGATCGTTGGCGCCAGATGCGGACGAGCTCCCCACGCCCCTCCCGAGATTCTCAGAGACCATCTTCCTGTGAATCACCCATTGAGCTATCTGCAACAAACCACCACCGATTTAGTCCTCAATGCGATTTCTCACAATACCATGCAGTCATACTGGACCGCCTGGTCCAGCTTCAAGCAGTTCCACGCACTACATTCCCTGCCCTTTCCTAGCTTCGACACGGTCACAATATCCTCCTTCATTACGCACGCCTTTACGCTCCAAAAACTCAGTCCCGCCACAATCAAAGCCTATTTGTCGGGCGTGCATTTCATGCACAAATTAATTTACGGTTCCGATTGCCAGTCATTCTCCGACAGTAGAGT
>NW_026945687.1:45000-50000 GCF_034702125.1 Engraulis encrasicolus
AAGCTGTTCTCAGATGCTTTCCCCTAGCTTAAATTACTTATTATTATTATTATTATTTTTATGTTTATTTAATTTGTTTTATTTTATTTTATTATTATTTTTACCTTATGTTTTATCTTAATGTTTTAAATGTTTTTTGACTCTAATTCATTTCCTTCTTTCTTCCCTGTTTCCTTTAATTTACATTTGTTAACTTTGTGAAGCACATTGAGTTGCACCTGTGTATGAAATGCGCTATATAAATAAACTTGCCTTGCCTTGCCTTGCCTTGCCTTGCCCTATACGTTGGGCGTCAGACCTGCGTCAGTTACCTATCTCTTATTAACATTTGCTTAACTAAAGTTATTAGTCATTTTTCAACCAATCTGTTATTAAAGTTAACCAATATCTTTGTTAAATCAACCAATGTGTTCTTAACCAATGATATTAGTTGTTAGATAACCGCATATAAGTGGCATAACAGTCTTCGAGGTCGACCGCTTCCATCACGGTTCTATGAGTTCCGGATGACCGCCAGAGGCGGTGCTTTCAGCACTGAATATTCATCTCACGGATGACGCAGGTCGAGAATTAGTATCAACAAAGTCACGTGACCTGGGTGACGTCACCAGTTGACCCCGTGTCAGGGGTTAAGACACCGGTGAACCCAGGAAGTGACCTCTTGGCAAATCTTCTCGAACACACTCCGAGTGACTGCCAAGCTCTGGCGGTCATCCGGAACTCATAGAACCGTGGTTATATACATAACCCTCATTCTATTTTGTTCCTTCTGACCGCCAGAGGCAGTGCTTTCAGCACTGGATGACCAGTACCAACAAAGTCATGAGGAGTGCTTACCCGCAGTCAGAGTTATTGAGACGGGCCTGAAACCACCGCCGTTGCCACAGGATTATGTGGAACAACGTTGAGCCGATAAAATCTTGTAAAAGTGCAGCTGGACGTCCATGACGCTGCGCTGCAAATGTCTGAGAGGGGCACGCCCTTCAGCGACGCCCACGAAGCAGCCATACCTCTTGTAGAGTGTGCCCGAACACCTTGAGGAATCAGAGAGTTATCATGCCTGTAGGCATACAGAATGGCATCCACAATCCATTTGGACAGTCTCTGTTTAGAAAGTGCAAGACCTCTCCTCGGCCCTGTGTGACACAGGAACAGGGCGTCACTCAGACGGAAATCCGCCGTACGGGACGTGTACTCCCTGAGGGCGCGAACTGGACACAAAAGTCCAGAGCCCCCGTCCTGATCCTCCGTAAACGCCGCCAGGCTAAGAGGTCGGTTGACAAAATTAGTAGAGAGGGTCTTTGGCAGAAACGACGGGTTAGGCCACAAGGTGACCCCACTGTCGCCAGGGTGCCATCGCAGGCAGTCCTCACTGACCGAGAGTGCATGCAGTTCACTGACACGCCTCGCCGATGTAATGGCCAGAAGGAAGGCGGTCTTCAAAGAGAGCCAGGAGATGTCCGCCGTCGACAGGGGCTCAAACGGTGCGCTGCAAAGGGCACCAACGACAGGTCCCACGTGGGCACCCGACTCCGTCGAGGGGGCCTCAAACGGAGTGTACCCTTCAAGAAACGTGCCACCAAGGGATGGGACCCCACCGTCCTACCCTCAACACGGGCATGACGGGCAGAAATGGCTGCCGCATAGACCTTAATGGTGGAAGGAGCAAGTCCCCTATCAAAGAGGGACTGGAGAAATGATAAAATGGTAGGCAGGGGGCAGTCCGCAGGCTCTGCTCCCCGAGTCAGACACCAGTCAGAGAACAAATTCCACCTGTTGGCATAGAGGGCAGTGGTGGAGGGTGCCCGGGAGTTAGCAATAGTGTCGACCACTGCAGGAGCACAGAGCCCTAGCAGGGGGTCCGGCCCTTGAGCGGCCACACCCAAAGCTGTAGCCGGGCTGGCCACGGATGCCAGATCTGGCCCCCCAGCTGCGACAGTAAGTCCGCTCTCACCGGCAGGCACCAGGGTTCTCCGTCCAGGAGCTGGAGCAGTGTGGGAAACCACACCCGACCCGGCCAACGAGGGGCCACCAACAGCAGCTCATGGTATTCCAACGCCACTCTGTGCAGGGTCTGCACGATCAAAGGCAGAGGGGGAAAGGCGTACAGCCGTTGGCACGGCCAAGCATGCGCCAGTGCGTCCTGCCCCAGGGGACTCGGACCCTGGAGGCTGAACCAGAGAGGGCAATGCGTCGACTCCTGACAGGCAAAGAGGTCGACCTCCGCCCTGCCAAAGCGCTCCCAGATGGTGAGGACCACTGCTGGATGGAGACTCCAACCCCCCAGATCGGGGCCCTGCCGGGATAGCAGATCCGCTGCCGTGTTGGCAACACCCGGCAAATACATGGCCCGCAGACTCTGCAGATGTCGATGGGCCCACCGTAACAGTCGGTCGGTCACTCTCAAGCACCGGCGGGACTTGGTGCCGCCCTGGTGGTTTATGTAATATACCACTGTAGAGTTGTCGGTCCGTACCAGGACATGTAGACCGCTCAGATGGGGGAGGAAGTGTCGCAGGCCGAGCAACACAGCCTGAAGCTCCAAAACATTGATATGCAACTGTTGCTGCTGTGGGTCCCAGCAGCCCCTGACCGTCCGGCACTGCCAGACCGCACCCCAACCTCCCAGGGAGGCGTCCGTGGTGACGACCTTCCTTCGGGAAGGGACGGGGAACACCTCTCAGGAAATATGCCGCCCTCCTCCATGGGCGAAGGAGCCTGTAACAGGCGTGCGTAACCCGCACCAGCCTGTGCCCATGCCGGGCAGGGTGAAGGTGGAGATCGATCACCCACCTCTGAAGTGGACGGAGGTCCAAGAGCCCGAGAGGCACCAGAGAGGAGGCCGCTGCGAGCATACCCAGCAGACGCTGAAACTCCTTCAGGGCGAGGGACCTGCCCAGTCTGAAGTGCCCAAGCAGCTGGCAGATACTGCGGATCCTGGCTTGGGAGGGAGTCGCCCTCAGCGACCTCGAGTCCAGGTGCATGCCCAGGAAGACGGTCTCCTGGCTGGGCATCAGAGAGCTCTTCTGGAAGTTGACCTTGAGCCCTAGGTCCGCAACATGTGTAAGTACCGTGGCGATGTCGGCGCGGGCCTGATCCTCTGACTGGGAACAGACCAGCCAGTCGTCCAGGTAGGGTAGAATACGCAAGCCCTGCGCTTGCAGTGGCGCCAACGCAGCTGCGACACACCTCGTGAATACCCGCGGCGCCAGAGAAATGCCGAAGGGCAGGACATTGAACTCGTAGGCAAACCGGAGGAATTGCCGGTGGTTGGGAGCGATAGGCACATGAAAGTAGGCGTCCTTCAGATCGATGGACGCGAACCAGTCGCCTTCTCGAATGTGGAGCAACACATCCGATGTGCGCAGCATCTTGAATCTCAGTACCCTCAAATAGCGGTTCAGTGATCTCAAGTCCAGGATGGGTCGTAGACCGCCATCCTTTTTCGGTATCAGAAAATAGGTTGAATAAAACCCACCTTGCTGTCTGCTGCCGTTGACGGCGGATATCGCTCCTTTCTCCAGGAGGGTGCCGATTTCTCCCCAGAGAATGAGGGCCTTCTCCGGGCGGCCCATGGTGGTATCGATGACCCCTTGAAAGCACGGCGGTCGGCGACTGAATTGGATGCTGTAACCCCTTGTGAAGGTTGACAGCACCCAGGGGTCCGTGGTCCGCGTCCTCCAGCAGTGGAGCTCCTGGCTGGAGTAGCGGCCGACCGCCGGCGTGATGTAGTCAATGGCGCCCAGACCGCCCCCGTCGGCCACCAGGGGAGCGACGGGGGGCGGGCTGAGACTGATGTGTAGCACCGCGGCTCCGGGAGGCAGTGGAGCGGCGAAAGTCATCCACCCGTCTGGTGTCCCGCCGAGCACAAGACCGAGACGGCGGAGGCGGTGGTGGTGGCACGGGTCCCCCAGAGGCCGCCACGTGAGTACACGCGGCGGAGTCCTGCATATTGTTGCCGGGCCTGCATCACTTGGGCACTCCTATCCAGGGCCTGTTGGGCAGCCTGGCCAAAGAGCTCCCCGGGCTGGACAGGCAGAGAGCGGAGCACGCGTCTGTCAGCTTCCGTCAGCGGGGACTGCGCTAGCCATATCTGGCGGCGGGCGAGGGTGAGGAGGGACATCAGCCGACCAAGCTCCCTCGACGAGAAGGCAAAGGCCCCGTGAAGTGTCTGTGAGAGGGCCAACAGCAAGTGGGACATGGAGTTTCCCATCCGTCCCATACGCGCCGCCGTGTCGTATCCCTATAAAGTCGTCAGTCACGCGGCACTGAGGACGAGGGCACCTGGCATCGGGTCGTAGAGCCTCATTGGGTGACAGGACCAGGGCGGCTACCGAGGGCTCGATGTTCGGCATACACTTCAAGCCCTGCCATCCCTGTGGAGGTGGGAGGTGCGTCCGGGGTTTACCCAACACCTCTGTAGTTCCGCGATGTACGGGGCTGAGGGTGGCATAGGTAACAGGGAGGGCGGTGCCGGGCCCCTGAAAAAAACACTATGCTGCTGCGGCGCCACAGAAGGCGTGTCCAAGCCCAGTCGGGCCAAAGCAACCTTCAGGGCCGGCTGGATCGACGGCCGTCCACTTTCAGAAGCCTCTGACGCCTCCGCTGTGCCGTGGCTGGAGGCCATGGAGCCCGTCCGGGAGATGGAGTCATGGTGCACAGCCTCCCCATATCCAAGATTCTCCGAAGCCTGGGTGGAAAGAACATCCGGATCCCGTTCCACCCCGAAAGGAAACAGCTGTGGAGGGGACAGTGACCGCACGCCCTCCTGGTCAGTCCGGGTGGAGGCGGAAACACCAGCCTCTAGTGCCGGAGGCCGGAGGCCTGTGAGTAGGGCCTTCAACGACTCCATGTCCGCCGCCATCTTGTCGACCTTAGCAGCCAAGTCATCTGGGCATCGTCGCTTAGCGTCCGTGGCAGGGCGGAAAGCCACCCCATGGCGCTTGCCAGGCCTCACCGCAGTATCCATCGACGCCTCTTGACCCTCTGTGGGCATGGAG
>NW_026945687.1:55000-57500 GCF_034702125.1 Engraulis encrasicolus
CTCCACCTCTCTTCTCCACCTCTCTCCTCCTCCTCTCTCTTCTCTTTACATCTCTCTTCTCCACCTATTTTCACATCTCTCTCCTCCACCTCTCTTCTCCACCTCTCTTCTCCACCTCTCTCCTCCTCCTCTCTTCTCCACCTCTCTTCTCCACCTCTCTTTACATCTCTCTCCTCTTCTCTTTTTACATCTCTTCTTCTCCCCCTCTCTTCTCCCCCTCTCTTCTCCCCCTCTCTTCTCCCCCCCTCTCCTCCCCCTCCTCTTCTGCCCCTCTCTCCTCCCCCTCTCTTCTCCCCCTCGCTTCTCCCCCTCTCTCCTCCACATCTCTCTCCTCCACCTCTCTTCTCCACCTCTCTTCTCCACCTCTCTCCTCCACCCTCTCTCCTCCACCTCTCTCCTCCACCTCTCTTCTCCACCTCTCTTCTCCACCTCTCTCCTCCTCCTCTCTTCTCCACCTCTCTTCTCCACCTCTCTTTACATCTCTCTCCTCCACAAGACGAGAGGTGGAGGAGAGGGAGAAGAGAGAGAGAGAGAGGTGGAGGAGAGAGAGAAGAGGAGAGAAATGTAATAAGAAGTGGAGGAGAGAGAGGTGGAGGAGAGAGAGAAGAAGAGAGAGAGGTGGAGGAGAGGAGAGGAGAGGAGAGAAATGTAATAAGAAGTGGAGGAGAGAGAGGTGGAGGAGAGAGAGAAGAGGAGAGAGAGGTGGAGGAGAGAGAGAAGAGGAGAGAGNTGTAATAAGAAGTGGAGGAGAGAGAGGTGGAGGAGAGAGAGGTGGAGGAGAGAGAGAAGAGGAGAGAGAGGTGGAGGAGAGAGAGAAGAGGAGAGAGAGGTGGAGGAGAGAGAGAAGAGGAGAGAGAGGTGGAGGGGAGAGAGGTGGAGGAGAGAGATGAAGGATAAAGAAGTAGACAGTGATAGAAAAGGAGCCCCTTCATTCTGCTCCTCCATCCACCTCTCCACCTCTCCTCCTCTCCTCCATCCCCCTGTCTCTCTCCACCTCTCCTTTTTTTATCAGTCACCTGAGACACAGAGATGGAGGAGAGAGAAGGAGGGATGGAGGAGAGGTGGAGGGAGAGAGAGAGAATGGTAGAGAAGAAGATAGAAAAGAGTGGTAGAAAATAGCAGAGGGAGACAGAGAATAAAGGAGAGAAAGAGAGTGAGGAACAGCTCATGGGAAACAGAGAGATGGAGGAGAAGAGAAGTTAACACAGCGATGGAGAAATAGAAAAGAAAGGAGAGCGGAGAAAATGAGGGGATTAACAGTCACGGAACAGAGGGAGGAGAGTTGTGAAAGAAAGCGTGAAACCCCATTGGGAAACTCCAACTCCCATTGTCATTGTGACACAGCACTCCACAGCACACAAGTGAACTCTGCACACTGCACACAACGAAATTGCATTTATGCCTCACCCGTGCAAGGGGGCAGCCCTCAGTGGCACCCCATGGGGAGCAGTCATTGACAGTAAATAGAATGGACGCCAAATCAACGCTATTTGCCATTCAACGCTTTGAAGCCAGATTTGGGAACATTCCAACTTACATTCCACCTTAGCAACGCCAAACGCAGGTGCTGATTGGACAACAACAAGACTTCTAACGGTCAATCAAACCATGTTCTGATGCTCATTGGTCAATTTAACTTTTAATATCTCTCTAAAATAAAACATCACCACAAAAAATCACCACCCTGGTAAGTTGGAGAGCAAGGGGACCTACTAGTTGAGCGAAAAATTATCCCCCTGGAGTGGCATTTAAGGGAGATACAGGGTTTTATGTCTCTCATAGGAATGAATGGGATTTGGCCATTTTTTGGTCTTTTTGGGTCCAACCTTGGCTCCAACTTGGCTTCAACAATGAAATAGAATTTTGGCCTCCATTCTATTTACTCTCAATGGGCAGTGCGGTGGGACGGTACCATGCTCAGGGTACCTCAGTCATGGAGGAGGATGGGGGAGAGGAGGTGGTGGAGAGAATGATAGAATGATGACCAAGGAAAGGTGGAGAAGAGAGGAAGAGGAGAGGTGGAGAATAAGAGATTGATAGAAGAGAGATGGAGAGGAGAGGAGAAGGGGGAGGAGAGGTGGAGGATAAGAGATTGATAGAAGAGAGATGGAGAGGAGAGGAGAAGGGGGAGGAGAGGTGGAGGATAAGAGATTGATAGAAGAGAGATGGAGAGGAGAGGAGAAGGAGGAGGAGAGGTGGAGGATAAGAGATTGAAGAGAGATGGTGAAGGAGAGAGAGAAAATGGCAGGATGAGATATGAAAGGAGGAGTGGATGAGGAAGAATGAGAAGATGAGAGGAAGAAGAGAAGGGATGGAGGACAAGAGAAATATATGATGAAGGGATGAGAAGGGAGAAAAGAGAGAGAAAGGGGAAGACAAGAGAACACGACAGAGAGGATGAGAGAGAGGGGGAGGGAGAGAAATAGAGGAGGATGGGAGCATATACAAGCACGATCATGTACAACACCCCAACCTCTCCTCTCCTCTCCTCTCCTCCCCT
>NW_026945687.1:80000-85000 GCF_034702125.1 Engraulis encrasicolus
CTCTCTCAATCTATCCCCTTTTTCTGTGTATCTCTCTTTCTATTTCTCTGTCTCTTTCTCCTTCTCTTTCTCCGATAATAATAATGTTCAAATGACGAGATCCCTCTCTGCCATAGGAGACCATGTGTGTGTGTGTGTGTGTGTGTGTGTGTGTGTGTGTGTGTGTGTGTGTGTGTGTGTGTGTGTGTGTGTGTGTGTGTGCAGGGCTGGACTGGGATCTGAAAAGGGCCCGGGCATTTTTTGACTCCTGAGGGCCCAGTGCCTCTATCGGTATATCAGTATCGGTATATGATGATATTGTCTCGGCATGTATATACAAACATATAATGTATGTATAATGTATAGGCCTTTATATGGTGGTCATGTTTTTGTTACACAGAAGATATTCTTGCCCACTGGACCTGGGCCTTAAAGGAAGAAAAAAGCTGCTGTGCACCATGTTCCCTTCATACTGCTTCTGAAGTTCTGAGTAGCCTATGTTTGAGGGTAGGAGATAGAGAGAGGAGGACAACTAACTTTATTTTCCTGATTATGAGCCCTGGCCAGTGAATCTCAATATAAAAAAGTATCCATACCATTTTCCTTAAGCAAAAACTGAAAATGGGTCCCACAGACCCAAACACATTAAGAGTGGAGTGTCACAATGGGAGTTTCCCAGGTGGGCTTTCAAAGCAATATTTCACTAACATGCACGCGCGAGCACACACACATACACACACACACACACACACTGCAAATTGGACACCAAATCTAATAATAATATAGCCTAGAAATCTAGACGCCCCTAGCGACCGCAAATTGAATTTGCTCCCGGGGGCAGTCTAGCGGACCCCGGTCGTTTTGCGAGGCTGAAAGTTATCCGATGACAGGGCCAATCAAATCGCGAGGGGGGCCGGGCTACTTAGTAAACAGGAAACTTTCTAAGAAGAAGCATGGTGTCCGTCCGTGCTACGTACAGCACGAAAGTGTTCACTTAATTTAAAAAGCCTGGATGATAATACATTTCGTGTCTGACATGGATTGATGTAATAATACACCATGAACTTATCGGACACAAATAGATCACAACATATTACCATTTGATCATTCGATGTTTTAAACTAGCTCGGTAAGCTAAGTTGAGCATTTTACAGAACCAGATCACACGCTATTATCAGACCACTACTGTAGGTGTAGAATGAAATTGCTGCCCCAATTTCTAATAAGACACAATCACATGCCATTAAAAACGAGACATTTGGGAGCTTTGAAAGTCTTTGAGTAGCTTACTAAATAGATGGGAATTACATAGTCTACCAAGCTAGTGGCTAGCTAACCTGTCGTCAATAACAGCCTTGTATTATATGCCTGCCCCAAATTCTAGTAAGATCCATGTCATTAAAAACGAGACATTTGGGAGCTTTGGAAGTCTGTAAGTCGCTTACTAAATAGATGGGAATGACACCTAGTCTACCGAGCTAGCGGCTAGCCAATCTGTCGTCAATTACACAGAGCTTGGTATCCGTGTATTAGTTATGGGTATACAGCTAGCTAGCTAACACCGAACATGATGTTGACAACAATCATAAATATAACCATTTAACAAGCCCAAAATGGCTCAACATTTCGCTGGTTGATCAAGGAGGGCCATGTGGTTGAAAACGAGGCATTTTTGAACTGTATAAGTGAAAACACGATTTATTAGGACACTTTTGTGGCTGTGGTCATCACACGCAGATTCCCTGATTGTCGCTCCCAACGCAGGACGCTCCCCGGCCGGCTGGGTATACAGCTAGCTAGCTAACACCGAACATGCCATGTTGACAACAATCATAAATATGACCATTTAACAAGCCCCAAATTGCTCAACATTTCGCTGGTTGATCAAGGAGGGCTGTGTGGTTGAAAACGAGGCATTTTTGAACTATGTAAGTGAAAACACGATTTATTGGGAAACTTGTTTGTGGCTGTGGTGATCACACGCATTCACTGCTACGACGCCTCGGAGTTGCCGCTTCACAAGACAGCTGTGACGTTACACAGAAGTGTGTGGGGATTGGTTGTTTGCCATCCAATTAAGTGGCGTTGAGTGCTGAAGCAACCGTTTATCCCGCCCACACTGCTGCCCAGCCCTCCTAGACCCTGGTACAGCTTTTTGCTGTACGGCGTCTAGATTTCTAGGCTAATAATAATAATAAATCTCGTAAAAATAATAATTTCCTAGGTTGAATGTTTTTATACTTCCGCTTCAAATTGCTCCAGTTCATACAGTCAGTGAGCCTGCTCACTAAATGGCATGTTAACAACACGCCCCCCTTACCCAACGCGCCCCAAAACCAAAAGTTGTTATCTAGGCATGAACTGTAATGCAACTTGAGACTCATCAAAAGAGGCTCAGGTTGTCAACATCTGACAAGTGGTGTTTTTTCGGACACTTGCCATTTTTTCACCACAGCAAAACCAAGTCGTATTCGCTTAGACTTCCAACATAGCCTACACACTGCAATCCAACAACACAAATAGCTAGAGCGTTCACAGCAGGTCAAGTGAGCGCGTATAGCGTTTCCCTAACAATGGCACGGCTGGTCGGCGTCTTACTTATCCATCTAAGAGGCAGATAATACTCAAGATAAAACCAGATGTCTTGATAATGACGTGACATGACATTAGGGGAAAGATTACAAAAATGCATTTTGTATAAAATCGTAGTTGCACAACACGGCGACAAGCAGAAGAGTAAAAAAAAGATATTGTAGGATTTGAGAAAGGGAAAGGGCAGGGATGCGTCATTGCGCCGTAATTAACATGCAATTACAAGACAGTACACATGTCGTCCGTCTGACAGCCGACACGTTAAAAGAAATGGCTACAAGAAGTTCATGAAAATAAATCTACATATTTGTTACTGATTTGAGCGAGTGAAGAGGGACGGCAACTTAAGTTTCATGTGGAAAAACACCGAAGCCAGCTAGATCTAGAGTAGAAGACAGGGCACAACGCATAACTAATACACAGATCACATCACGGCCTTGTGACAAGACAAATGAAAGATTTCTATGCTGGCATTACACCATTACAAGAGAAGGGCAGGGAAAGGCATCAAAATGAGTACATGTTTGCGAGTGATTTGATTAAGTCAGGATGACAACTTGGTCTCAGGCAAGGGAAACGAAACAAGCAGCGCATAGCTATCACCAGACGGTATGGGTAATAGGGGTAGCCAAACTTGGCTACACTGCATTAGCTAGCTAGAGGGTGTGCTGGGGTGAAGACTAACCTCAATATCCCTGAGTCACGTCTCGTCTCCCGTCTCCTCATCTTTTCTTCCCCTGCTCAAACCATCTCCTACACCTACACCTCCTCCTCCTCTTCATTATGCAACACCACCTGTACGCTCGCGGCCCCAGTGTCCCAACCTATCGAGCCGTCCGGCAGTGATTCCCCATCTCCGACGGACCAAACCACATGAGCTCGAGCTTATGTTTTTAGTTTTAAACAACTTGTTAGTGATTTTAGCGCATTTTGCCGCGTCCTATTTTAGTGTACGCGTTATCTTTTCTTGCGCTTGTCATGTAGCCACTCTTCTTTATCCATTTTGCGTCCTATCGTCCACCAGAGTTTTAAGCCAGGTGGTCGTCAACTACTATTGAGGTGATGATTAGTTTTGTCAAGTGGGGGTCTGTAGGGAGGGGCGGGCCTTAGAGAACCGAAGTGTTTCATTGGACTAGCCCAATGTGCATCAGAAGAAGCATCCAATGGGTGCCGATGTGTCATTTTTTACGGGTGCAGACAATACAAATAATTGATATATATTTTCATTATTATTTTATTTTATTATTATTTTTTAATTATTATTATTATCACTGGGATTTGCCCGGTACGCCAGATGGCCAGTCCAGCCCTGTGTGTGTGTGCATGTGTGTGTGTGTGTGTGCGTGCGTGTGGTATTGTTATGAGATGTGTGTGTGTGTGCGTGTGTGTGTGTGTCTGCACGCATGTGGTATTGTTATGAGATGTGTGTGTGTGCGTGTCTGCACGCATGTGGTATTGTTATGAGATGTGTGTGTGTGCGTGTCTGCACGCATGTGGTATTGTTATGAGATGTGTGTGTGTGCGTGTCTGCATGCATGTGGTATTGTTATGAGATGTGTGTAAGGTAGCACATGTTACATCGGCACACTTAGTGTAGTGTAGTGTAGTGTAGTGTAGTGTAGTGTAGTGTAGTGTAGTGTAGTGTAGTGTGATGTAGTGTAGTGTAGTGTGATGTAGTGTAGTGTAGTGTAGTGTGATGTAGTGTAGTGTAGTGTAGTGTAGTGTAGTGTAGTGTAGTGTAGTGTAGTGTGATGTAGTGTAGTGTAGTGTGATGTAGTGTAGTGTAGTGTGATGTAGTGTAGTGTAGTGTAGTGTGATGTAGTGTAGTGTAGTGTAGTGTAGTGTAGTGTGATGTAGTGTAGTGTAGTGTAGTGTAGTGTAGTGTAGTGTAGTGTAGTGTAGTGTGGTGTAGTGTAGTGTAGTGTAGTGTAGTGTAGTGTAGTGTAGTGTAGTGTAGTGTAGTGTAGTGTGATGTAGTGTAGTGTAGTGTAGTGTAGTGTAGTGTAGTGTAGTGTAGTGTAGTGTAGTATAGTGTAGTGTAGTGTAGTGTAGTGTAGTGTAGTGTAGTGTAGTGTAGTGTAGTGTAGTGGCATTTCAAACACACATCTGGTGCAGAGGAAGCTTTTAGTTGGACATGTTTATAGCAATACATCCTTTACACACACACACACACACGCACGCACGCACGCACGCACACACACACACACACACACACACACACACAGAAGGCCTACTGAGCAATACTAGAGCCCTACCGCCACTAGGGGCAGTGTTTAACAGTAAGTCAAGTCAAGTCAAGTAGGTTTTATTGTCAATTTCTTTACATGCACTGGTCATACAAAGAATTTGAAATTACATTTCTTGCTTTCCCATACAGACATAGACTAATCTAGGTAAGGACATAGACAGTATAGACATAGACAGTACTT
>NW_026945687.1:95000-97500 GCF_034702125.1 Engraulis encrasicolus
CTACAGGGGCACTCAACTTTTTTCAACTGTATTGTCCCCAGAAGGGGCGATTAGGTGTGCAGCCTAATGCAGCATAAGCACATATGGACAGCAACAACAGATACCACAGGACAGACATAAAGTGCAGTGGTCAATAAAAGGTTAAAATGACCATTAATATAGTTATATAAAAGATAAAAACACATCATGAATAAATAAAATAAGAACATCATCACACAATAAAATACCATAAACAACGCCAGGGATCAGGTCAAAAACTCAATCAGGGGGATGTGAATTTAAAAGGGAGATGGCACTAGGGACAAATGAAAACCTAAATCTGTTGGTGGAACCTAAAGCGTGAGCCAGATGGAAGTAGCTGAAATTCAGAGTGGAGGGGGTGGGCAGTAACAGATAAACCAAAAATACTGGATAAGACGAAGATTACGCAAACCACGCCCACTCAATGCAAAAGCGTGGGCTCAAGTTGGGTCTCCTAAGGGGGCGTTGTCCCCTCCTTCTTCTTCTATTTTTGAGGTGTTTGCTCAAGACGTGCGCTACCGCCATCTACAGCGCTAAGGGAACTTGATTTATTCAAAACCTCAGGACTCCGAAGGTCTCCTAACCGAAGGTCTCCTAAAGGGGCGTTCACCCGACATAAAGTGGATACCAGAAAAGAAATAAAATGACGCTTCTTGTTAGATCCACTTTCTTTGGATAAACCTTCTGGATAGATTGTAAAGTTATACTACAGGGGCACTCGAACCCGTGGTTGTACTTCAGTTGGTCTATATCAGAGATGGGCAACTGCGGCCCGTAGAACCGTATTGGCCAGATATTTTTGAAACCATTACTCTATAAATCTGTGATGATATTGTTGTTGGCCAACAGAGAGCACTTCTACTCCTTGCAAACAACATCAGCAATAAGTAACCAATTGCACCTCAAAGTCTGTGAGATACAGTCAGATCTGTGGTCATGTGGCCCTCCCATGGTAGCGATGAAAAAAATGTGGCCCTCCTTATCATGGAAGTCCCTGGCCTATATAGACTCTTATTTCAATCCACCCATCTAATATTCATCTTACCAGGCAGGCCTGCCTACATCTTTTATGTTATTGGAAGCTTCTTCAAAGAAAGCCACACTTGAACTTTGAAATCATTAATGTGTAAGCTCTGCCAGGAAGATTCGAATTCCTTCAGCTGACATCACACTTCCACTAACCAATCAGACTCTCCCTTCACCAACAGCAGTGGCATGACTAACCAATCAGACTCTCCCTTCACCAACAGCAGTGGCATCACTAACCAATCAGACTCTCCCTTCACCAACAGCAGTGGCGGTGCTTCCCATGTGTTGGTTCTAAGCAGAATACAGACGTGGGGACCTAATGTTCTGCCATTTACTATGGTGGGCAGGGCCGGATTAACGCATAGGCTTGATTTGGCTGCAGCCTAGGGGCCCCCACATGCCATGGGGCCCTGATTGGCCAAAAGTGAAAAAAAATATATGCAAAATTGTGACAAGATGCAATATTGGAAAATGTATTGTGTGTTCAGTACACTTGGTAGATAGGTTGCCCTTAATTCCTAATTCGTAGTTACGACGCTGTCTATGTGAATTTGTCGCTGAATTTATCGTCTTGGGGGCCCCACAGCTATCTGTAGCCTAGGGGCCCCAGGCCATCTTAGTCCGGCCCTCGTGGTGGAGCTGACTGTTGGGGGCCCTCATGGACAGCAGATTGTAGTGGGGCCCCAGGCCCTCTGTAGGGGGCCCTCATGGTCAGCAGATTGTAGTGGGGCCCCAGGCCCTCTGACTGTTGGGGGCCCTCATGGACAGCAGATTGTAGTGGGGCCCCAGGCCATCTGGTGGTGGGGCTGACTGTTGGGGGCTCTCATGGACAGCAGATTTTTAAAGTGGGGGTACGCGATTTGTGACGTCATCAAATAACTAGGCAACTTATCATATCAAAACCCCCACACTGTCTTACTGACGTACTGTCATTCTTCTCCCTTTTCATCTGTTTGGTCCATCACCTGCAATATTGCTATGTGCTCATTCCTTTCTGTATTCAAACATGGGCATAAGGATTGTTTTAAATCTCACCTCAGGAGAAGTGGATGGACTGCGTACCCCCGCGTACCACGCCCACTGTACCCCTGCTCATGGGCAGCAGATTGTAGTGGGGCCCCAGGCCATCTGTTGGGGGCCCTCGTGGGCAGCAGATTGTAGTGGGGCCCCAGGCCATCTGTTGGGGGTGCTCATGGGCAGCAGATTGTAGTGGGGCCCCAGGCCATCTGTTGGGGGCCCTCATGGGCAGCATATTGTAGTGGGGCCCCAGGCCATCTGTAGGGGGCCCTCGTGGGCAGCATATTGTAGTGGGGCCCCAGGCCATCTGTAGGGGGCCCTCGTGGGCAGCATATTGTAGTGGGGCCCAGGCCATCTTAATCCGGCTACCTGTAGGGGGCCCTCATGGACAGCAGATTGTAGTGGGGCCCCAGGCCATCTGTTGGGGGCCCTC
>NW_026945687.1:102500-105000 GCF_034702125.1 Engraulis encrasicolus
CTTGACGACAACTGAAGTACAGAAGGGGAGGGCTGTTGCCGTGCATGCACTCGTTCTGGGACAACCTTTTGTTTTTGTCAATATTTATGCACCTAACACTGGGGCTGAGCGTGTCGCCTTTTTTAAAACGGTACATGACTTTTTTAAAAAAAATGTTAATGATGAATATGTCGTGACTGGGGGAGACTGGAATTGTACGGAAAATGCCAGATTAGATAGAATTGGGGAGGAGCCGAATCGAGCATCTGTAGACCTTTTGATGACCATTACGCAGGAGCTAGATTTAATAGACATTTGGAGGAGCCGGAATCTGCACGCAAGACAATACTCATGGGTGAGGGTGGTGAACACGGTCATGAGGGGGGCGCGGCTGGACAGATTCTATGTTAGTGCTTCCCTTAATAACAGGACTGTGGGGTCATCTATTGTACCTATTGGGTTCTCTGATCACCATTTGGTGACAGTGGATTTTTGTTTTACTGCTTCCCCCAAGCCAATGTATTACTGGCATTTCAATACAAAATTATTAACTGACAAGGTTTTCTGTGAGAAATTTTCTTTCTTTTGAGAAATATGGAAAGCAAGGAGGGGGGATTTTCAAGATGTTTGTCAGTGGTGGGAGGTGGGTAAGGCTCAAATCAAAATGTTTTGTCAGCAATACTCCTTCAACAGCACAGCTGCAATGAAAAAGAGTGTTAGGAGATTGGAGGAGGAGATAATGAACATTGAAATGGGTGTAGGGGATAACAATGGGAATGCACATGAGTTGACGGGGAAAAGACAAGAGTTAAGCCGGCTTTTACAAGAACGGGTGAAAGGGGCCCTAATAAGAGCCAGGTTTACCTCTATTAATGATATGGATGCCCCAACGGCCTATTTTTTTAACTTGGAAAGAAAAATAAGGCAGGACAAATATATGGTTTATTTGCGTCGTGAAGACGGGACTGTGACATCTGATCCCCTTGAAATGAGGCGGATGGCAATGGACTTCTATAAGGAGCTGTATGGACACTCTGACTGTGACCTGGAAAGCGCCAGTGAGCTGTTGGAGGGGCTCCCATCGCTGTCCCTGGAGGACAGGAAAACGCTGGACAGTGAGGTGGCCTTTTTGGAACTTTCTGAGGCAGTGCAACAGCTGTCTAAAGGCAAGGCTCCGGGGTTGGATGGGCTTCCAGCGGAGTTTTACCAGGTGTTTTGGAATGTTTTGGGGAGGGATTACTGTGAAATGCTGAATGAATGTTTCCTTAAAGGGCAACTACCCACCTCCTCAAGGCGGGCTGTGTTGTCACTTCTACCAAAAAAAGGGGATCTGGGATTGTTAAAAAATTGGAGACCTGTCTCATTAATGTGTGTTGACTACAAAATATTGTCTAAGGTTTTATCAAATAGGCTAAAAAAATATTTGTCAGGCCTTGTTCACCCAGATCAAACTTACTGTGTTCCAGGACAAACAATATCAGACAACTTATTTGTAATGAGAGATCTTATGGACATTTCTTTGGGGGGAAATTTTGATCTTGGGTTTTTATCATTAGATCAGATGAAGGCGTTCGACCTTTTGGGGCACGATTATCTTTTCAATGTCTTGAATGCTTTTGGGTTGGGGGGGAATTTTATTTCTTGGGTTAAGTTACTGTACAAAGGAGCAAATGCTATCCTCAAAGTGGGTGGTGGCCTTAGCTGCCCTGTGCCTATAGCTAGGGGTGTACGCCAAGGCTGCCCTCTGTCAGGGCAACTGTATAGCTTGGCAATAGAGCCACTTTTGTGTCAACTAAGGAAAAAAAATGGGGGGTTTTCCATCCCTGGGGATTACATGGGTACTGCATATAAGGTGTCTGCCTATGCGGACGATGTAACTGTTCTTGTATCGGGGCAAGAGGACGTCACTCAGCTAGGTGATTGTTTAGCGCTCTATGCAAAAGCCTCATCAGCCAAAGTAAATTGGGCAAAGTCAGAGGGTTTCATCACAGGGGAGTGGGTGGGCAGGGGTCTACCTATGCTCCCTGAGGGTTTGAAGTGGGTGAGGAGTGGTCTCAAGGTGTTGGGGGTGTTTCTTGGGACGGCACAGTTTCAAAAAAGAAATTGGGAGGGGTTGCTGGAGAGGGTGCAGACTAGGTTGTCTAGGTGGCAGTGGCTCCTACCTGAACTTTCATATAGGGGGAGGGTGCTGGTCACGAACAACCTGGCTGCCTCCATGCTGTGGCATCGATTCTCAATTCTGGAGCCACCAGAGGACCTGATAAAAGAACTGCAAAGAAGACTGGTGAACTTTTTTTGGTCAGGGCAGCACTGGCTTCCTGCCCCGGTCCTTTTCCTCCCTTTGTGTGAGGGGGGGCAAGGGTTAGTCGACATACGGAGTCGCCTGGATGCCTTCAGGTTACAGGCGGCGCAGAGACTTCTGTATGAGGAGGGTGTGGTGTGGGCAGCTTCCGCCTACTCCATCCTCAGATCGGCGTCGTTGAGCAGGCATGACAGGCAGGTGTTTCTGCTGGAGGCGGCG
>NW_026945687.1:115000-130000 GCF_034702125.1 Engraulis encrasicolus
GTCTCCTAAGGGGGCGTTGTCCCTCCTTCTTCTTCTCTTTTCGTGGTGTTTGCACAAGACGTGCACTACCGCCATCTACAGCGCTAAGGGGACTCCATTTATTCTCTACCTCAAGACTCAGAAGGTCTCCTAATCGAAGGTCTCATAAAGGGGCGTTCACCCGACGTAAAGTGGGTACCGGAAAAGAACCCGCCTGCTTTTTCTCACTCTCATATACTATTCTCTGACGGTTCACTTACCACAAGTCCGAGCACCAACAGCAATTGCAACCTTACCAATCATTCCAAGGCAGCATGGGGCTGTGAGTGGCCGTTGTGGTTTAAAAACAAGTTTGATAAATCAGGCTCAAGAATAACTAAATCAGCCCTACCGTAGCTGATATGGTAGGGCACACGTTTACCACTCGGTCGACCCGGGTTCGATTCCCGGCCCGGGTCCTTTCCCGGACCTTCCCCATCTCTCTCTCCCAGCTCACTTCCTGTCTCTCCTCCACTATCCTGTCTCACAAAAAACGATAAAGGCTGAAAAGTAAAAAAAATACTTTAAAAAAAGAATAACTAAATCATCAAGAATCATGAAATCCTGGTTCTGAAGAGTAAATATCCTGTATGTCCTCCATGGCCATCGGCAGAAATGTTCTAAGCTATGAGATAGCCGTCTCTCATTGGCTCCCATTATAGCCCCGTTGGCGCACGCAGCCAAGTAAAAGATGAATGGGAGCCTATTGGGCTAAATGGCTCAGCAGGGATTTGTGACGATTCTGTTCTCTGGTTTGTAACGATGTGTGCACATTCTGTACCTTATCATGGAAGTTGTATTAGAAGTGAAGTTAAAGGTTCCTGACATGGCTTTGTTCTCCCAAAGACGTGTTAGTTTTGTCCTGCAGCATTCGGCTAATACCTGCTGGCTGAGGAATCTCTGCGACTATTCACGACCAGAGCTGACGAGAGACGTACTCTGACTGATCCTCCTAGCAGAGACATCTACGGTCACACACCTCAACCCCCACCACCGTCCAACATGTTAATTGAAGGTGCCCAAATTCTTAAGGATGAGCGCAGTCATTTCCTTTACCCCATGTACACATGCTGCTTTTCCACCACCTTAAATGCAATAAATAACAGGTGTCCGCAACAATACTAACATAACTTTAAACACATCGACATCTGAAGTCAGACTTAAAACTACAAAACAAATGGCGTATGCCGTAAAGTCGATTGTCACGTGCTATGTCATTGCTATAGTTGAAATAAGGGTCATTTTCACGAATCTAACACTTGACAAGATGCAAACGTGTCGGCAAATGCTTTCACTTACTAATATCTATCGAACGCGACTTCATTGTTTCCAGGGAAAAAATCACACGGGCAGATAGTTCTAAGAGAAGCGTACAGCCCCATTGGCACCCATTCATTATTTACTTGGCTGCGATAACATAGCTGCAGTGCCACTCCTGGCCACACCAGCTAGTTGTCGTTCTTGTACAAGATTCCATTTTCTTTGCCATCGGTGACTGGCACATGACACGCTACTCCACCACACACGGAGACACACACACACACACATACCTCTTCCCCTTGGTCGGCCAGGGTCGTAACACACGCACTACTCCTCCACATCACGTCTCCTGTTGCCACGGTCCCATCTGGACAGCTGCTCTCCCAAAACCACTTTAATGGGAACATAGATGCATAGACCGACCATAGATCAACCAGTTGATCCAAATCCATGTTAAAATGTCTATTCAGAAGATAAAGACAGCGGGAGTCTCTGCAGAGAAATAAGACGGAGACTAGAGCATGACACGTCCCATCCCGGTCCCAGAAAAAAATTCCGTCCCATCCCGTCCCGGACTAGAGTAAAAGAAACAAATCCCATCCCGTCCACTCCTGAAAAGAATGTCTCCCAATCCTGCCCCCTCCCACTCAAAATCAATCCCAATCCCGTTTCATTAAAAAAATGGCTTTTTTTGTTTGATTTTTACAGAAGAAATAAGCGGCATTCCCGCTCCCGTTCATCTTTATTCCCGCTCCTGCCCGCTCCCGTTCATCTTTATTCCCGCTCCTGCCCGCTCCCGTTCATCTTTATTCCCGCTCCTGCCCGCTCCCGTTCATTTTTTAAATTTTGACTCCCATCCTGCGGGACCCCGGGACCCACGGGAATTCCTGAAAAATGTAAAAAAGTCCTCCTCTAACGGATACACAAGTGGTTTAGTAGAGAAGAGACAGACAGACAGAGGAGAGAGCCAAGAAAAACACGTCCGCCTCCTCCGAGGTCAGAGACAAGAGAGTATGTGTGTGTGTGTGTGTGTGTGTGTGTGTGTGTGAGTGAAGACTAGTGATGGTGTGAGTATGATAGTGTGTGTGTGTGTGTGTGTGTGTGTGTGTGTGTGTGTGTGTGTGTGTGTGTGTGTGTGTGTGTGAGTGAAGACTAGTGATGGTGTGAGTATGATAGTGTGTGTGTGTGTGTGTGTCGCCCAGTGGTGTAGTCTAAGTAGAACGCAGGTACGCAGTTATACCTACCTCAAAATTTCAGGGATTTCAGTATACCCAACTAAAATTAATTGATCCATTATAGTCAGGGTCATTTTTCCAAAAAGTTGACACCTGAAGGCAAATCATGTTAATTTTCGGCATACAACTGATTTAGGGGTATTCAAGGGTGCTGAATCCAAATCTGCCGTATGCCGGACGCAAAAATGTACCGAAATAACTCAAATGGGCAAAATCCAATATGGCCGCCGCCACTGTGTTAAAATCCTGCAATCACTTTTCTTTTGGACTAAATAAGGTATGAATTTGAAAATAGCACTTATTTTTATGTTTTCAGACATGGGGAAAGCCCTTATGTCATCAGATGTAAGCTCAGCTTGGAAGAAAATGCTTATGCCATTGGCTGGCAGCCATTTTAAAAGCAGAGAGCCTCATATTGTCAGCGATTTTTAACATTTTTACTAATCTTTCAAGATTCACAGAAAAAAATGCTCTTTGTCTCTGTGAACACAAATACTACAGAAAACTACACTGAACTGTCTACTTTCACCTGAAAAAAGAAGTTTGTGTCTACCTTTTTCCATTCTTTAGTTATGGGCAGTAGAACATGGGATGACACCACAAAAAAACACTGATTTTTGACCCCAAAATACTGCACTTCTCTCTGCCCATATCTTTAAGGACATATTGTCTTTGATAGTGTTCATGTTTGATGTGCAACATTTTCAGGGGGTTTGAAGGGTGCTTAATGCCAATATGATGTATAAATAAATGTATATTCCCATAGTACATCAAATGAAGGAATCCAATATGGCCGCCGTCACCAGTCTACAGTGTACGTTTCTTTGATTACACAAGGTAAACTCTTAAGTACATTATGTAGCATTAGGTTTTCATACAGGGATAATTAATTTCCATACTCAGATTTAAGATAGATATCAAAGGAAATTATTTCAATGTAGTCTGAATGCATGATTGCAACAGGAACATAGGGTGACACCACAAAAAACAATATTTTTTTGACCCCAAAATACTGCACTTGTCTCATCTCCCACATTTTTGATTTAAGGATAAAGTGTCTTTGATAGTGTTCATGTTTGATATGCAGCATTTTCAGGGGTTTTGAAGGGTGCTTAATTCAAATATTCAAATATGCTGTGTATTACAGTAGGCTCAAAACCTCTCTAATAGGCCTACCTCAAAATGAATTAATCGAATATGGACGCCATCACCGGACAAGGTGGACTCTTATACATTGTAGCTATAGGTTGTCATACATGGAGAATTCATCTCCATACTCAGATTTAAGATTAGAATCAAAGGACATGATTTCATAGGTTGAATTCATGTTTACAAGTGACAGTTGACTTTCATGTCAATAAGCTGTTCTTTTGAATGAAAATGTTTTCTCTACTTCCACTTTTATTTTAATGCTTATTATAACATGATGCAATATGTCCACCTCAATCCACCTCTTCCATTATGAGACAAATTTACACACATAAGTCTGAATGTGCCTAAATATAATATGCACATCTACATTTTGTGCATTAGGAATTCATTGTTTGCCGATTTTATTGCGGTGCTTACATTATATCTTTGGATGGTGGAAAGGTGAAACGTGGATCAAAACAGTTTATGTTATTGTGAGGAATTTACTTGATATATGCTAACTCCTTCCCAACCATTAGGCCTATCAACCTCCTCCTCTCCAGTGATTTGGCAGGACACACAATATCATGCACTGCATGGCACTTTTGCTGCAAATGCAACAAAAGCAAAGTATGGCGTTTTGCAATGATCAGTCCTATCTAATTCAGATGTCACATGGTTACATAAAATGCCCCACATTATCAAATCTCTATATTGAGTCAGGCCCACATACCCCTTCCTATCCTCCTGCCAGTCACTGAAGTGGGATGGGTGGTATTGAACAGGGCTTTAGTCCCACTGCTCCTGTATCTGCCATCTGTTCTCATTGTTTATTAACATAATGTTATGAAGAGGGGCAAGACACTGGCAGCCAACCACGTGAGCTATTTTTTTTTGACAGACAGCGGTTTCCAACAATCAGAGGCTGAGTTGTGCGCGGCTAGGTTCGCAGTCAGGTTATAAACAAAATTTAGAACCCATGTATTCTCAAGGCACACAAAGACATCACAACTTGTGCTTGCCTCATCCAACACTGCATCTGCAAGAAGTGGCATGGAGTCAAGCAGTTGCTGCAATTCAGCAACTCCAGGAGGGGTGATTAGGAATAGGTTAACTTAGTATACCAAGTAAACAATTTTGGTTAGAGTAGAGGAGGGTGACTGTATGTGCATATACCGTATAGGATTTGGTATATAGGCCTATAAACTGGTATCAGAAGTAGTGTGGAGTAAAGTCTCTTGGCGGAAGTACGTAGGAAGGATCTTTCTCACAGCACATGAACACAATATTCAAAAAAGGACATTCCAAGTCAGCAAGGACATTCTGATTTTTGATACCTCCTCCTCGTATAACTTAACCCATTGTGTCCTGGAAACACAAATAGGTTTTTCAGGATCTTGAGATTTTTGCTGTTTTATTAACTATGTGGGTATGTTAGAGCTGAATGAACACATTACAATGCAAGGGGAGGGTATTGGTTTTTAAATGTAACTCATTTTATGTTTGTATGTGCTTCGGAGGCTGAGACATTGCAGATTTAATAGGAAGAGGGCACCCTTTCCCAAAAAGGGCTTAGGACAAAATGGGTTAATTAGCAGTCCATTTTTGAATATTGTGTTCATGTTTCATTTCATTTTCATTTCATTTTTATTTAAACTCGAAGAATCATTGAGAGCCCAGCCCTCATTTACAATGATGTCGAGTAAAACAAACAATTACACATATAAAATCATATATATATACAACATACACAATGCAACATAAATCATATAAGAGGTAAAAATTAAGACAAACTATGAATTAAAACTTATGAGTTAAAACAAGTACAAGTATGTGATAAAAAACTTCCCAGTATTACTTTAAAATGTTCTAATGACACTAAGGCTTGAAGACCTATCCTTTGTTGTAGGGTATTCCAAAGTGAAGGTCCACAGACACTAAAAGCCGTTTTACCCAGTTCAGTGCGGGCATAAGGGACCTCCAGTAAAAAGTTGCTGCTGCGGGGTTTGATATGGGTTGGAGTGCCAAACTAAAAGAGATGAAATATAAAATGGGAGTTTACCAGTGAGGGCCTTAAAAATAAAAATAAAATAATGCATGTCCCTTCTGTGAGAAAGTGGAGCCCACCCAACTTTATCATATAACAGGCAATGATGAGTGCTATATGGATCCCCAGTAATAAAACGAAGAGCTGAATGATAAACAGTGTCAAGTGCCTTCAGATTAGAGAGTGGTGCATGTCTGTAAATAACATCACCATAGTCAAGGGAAGACAGAAAAGTAGCTTCAATTAACTTTTTTCTGCAGAAAACAGGAAAGTGATATTTATTTCTGTGCAGGAAAGATAGCTTTTGTCTGAGCGTAGTGACAAGACAGTCAGTATGTTTCTTGAATGTGAACTTGTCATCTAGCCAGATTCCCAGGTACTTATAATGTGATACTCTCTCAATAACAGACCCATCTAAAGTAGATATATTAAAATCATTTTTCATGCCATGCTTAGATCGAGTAAAGACCATACATTTCATGTGCTGTGAGAAAGACAGGGAAGTGCCCATTTCTGTGCCTCGGCACCTTAAAACTACCACTTGCTCTTCTGCCTGCCATTGGCTCTCTCTCTCTCCAGCTGAGCATCGTTATTGATACACTGCAGATGTACATTCCAGTATATTTTAACTAGGCCAATTTAAAGTCTATACTTGCACAATTCTACCAACAGAAGATAACAGACAGACTCTCTTTTCCTCCTGCTCCCCTGTTCAGCAGGGCTGGATCCCCACATGGCTGCATGCTGAGCCCCCCATCTAAAGTCTATCTGTCCATGACTGCAGCATGACCAGCAAAAGGGACTGAAGGTGGCAGCCTGGTGTACAGAGACCGAGACAAATTTCTCTAACTCTGAATAAGGGCAGTCATGGGTGAGCGGTTAGGGCGTCAGACTTGCATCCCAGAGGTTGCCGGTTCGACTCCCAACCTGCCAGGTTGGTGGGGAAAGTAATCAACCAGTGCTCTCCCCCCCATCCGCCTTCATGACTGAGGTACCCTTAGCATGGTACCGTCCTGCCTCACTGCTCCCTAGGGGCGCAACGGAGGGCTGCCCCCTTGCACGGGTGACGCATAAATGCAATTTCGTATTGTGCAGTGTTCACTACTTGTGTGCTGTGGAGTGTTGTGTCACAATGACAATGGGAGTTGGAGTTTCCCAATGGGCTTTCACTTTTCACTTTCACTTTCAATAAAAAGAAAACCAAAGAGATCATTGCTGCCTTCAGGAGGCACACCTATAGCGAGAATAGACCTAGCCCTCTCTGAACTTCCCACTGTCACAGAGCTATAACATTGTCTTGGACATTATCCTGGTTCTGAGTTCTTGGGTCTGTACAGATGTATCATTGGCACTACAGATGTATCATCAAAGTAAGGACCAAAGACTAAAACCACATTTCACACACATGGACTGTCTGACTGTTCATTACAATCTCTTGTTCCCCTGATCTCCTTCCATCCTCCGGTTGTTGTGCAATAATTGATACAGTGCAATGTGTTGAGCTGAATTCTTGCCGTACTACAGAACAAAGGCCAGCCTTGTAATTAATGGTTATAATTGTCACAGAGTGGCCATCTCAGCTGAAATATGTACATTAGGCAAGACAATCCATGCAATAACTTTGGATGACTGATGTGCAATACCAGCCTGAGTATGTCCTTTATGTATATATTCACACACACACACACGCACGCACGCACACGCACACACACACACACACACACACACACACACACGCACACACACACGCACACACACACGCACACACACACGCACACACACACGCACACACACACACACACAATGCCACTCCCTTATCTGTACACTCTATTCTATTCTATTCTATTCTATTCTATATATTATTCACATCAGTCTGCCTCTTGATCCCCTTTATAGGCCTAGATATACACTGATCTGAGCACAGCAATTAAACCGGCAAACATGAAGTAATTCCCATTGTACAAAGGATAATATTAGAAAATATTAGATTTAGGGACTTTCAGACTCTTGTGTGCATTTATTTTTTATGGGTGAAGAGGTGTGGAAACATTGTGAGGTGGTTTGAGGTGGAAACATTTTTCATGGTATAATGCATTAAAAGTGTAATTGAAATAGGGAGAGATTTAAATACAAATGGTCAATTTATGGAAAAGGTAATCTCCTGTTGCAAACATGAATTCAGTCTACAATGAAATAATTTCCTTTGATATCTATCTTAAATCTGAGTATGGAAATTAATTATCCTTGTATGAAAACCTGATGCTACATATCTATCTTAAATCTGAGTATGGAAATCAATTATCCTTGTATGAAAACCTGATGCTACATATTGAACTTAAGAGTTTACCTTGTGTAATCAAAGAAATGTACACTGTAGACTGGTGACGGCGGCCATATTGGATTCCTTCATTTTGATGTACTATGGGAATTAAAGGCATTAAGCACCCTTCAAACCCCCTGAAAATGTTGTATATCAAACATGAACACTATCAAAGACAATATGTCCTTAAAGCAAAAATATGGGCAGAGAGAAGTGCAGTATTTTGGGGTCAAAAAACAGTGTTTTTTTGTGGTGTCATCCCATGTTCTACTGCCCATAACTAAAGAATGGAAAAAGGTAGACACAAACTTCTTTTTTCAGGTGAAAGTAGAGAGTTCAGTGTAGTTTTCTGTAGTATTTGTGTTCACAGAGACAAAGAGCATTTTTTTCTGTGGATCTTGAAAGATTAGTAAAAATGTTAAAAATCGTTGACAATATGAGGCTCTCTGCTTTTAAAATGGCTGCCAGCCAATGACATAAGCATTTTCTTCCAATCTGAGCTTGAATCTGATGATATCATGGCTTTCCCCATGTCTGAAAACATAAAAATAAGTGCTATTTTCAAATTCATACCTTATTTAGTCCAAAAGAAAATGGATTGCAGGATTTTAACACGGTGGCGGCCATATTGGATTTTGCCCGTTTTGAGGCATTTCGGTACATTTTTGCGTCCGGCATACGGCAGATTTGGATTCAGCACCCTTGAATACCCCTAAATCAGTTGTATGCCGAAAATTAACATGATTTGCCTTCAGGACCTTAAATAAGCACCTTTTCAGAAATCCTGCCTAGACTATTATTTAGAATAGCACAAATATATACAGTATACCCACTTCAAAAAATGGTCAAATATACAGTATACCCACCATACAAAAAGACTACGCCACTGGTGTCGCCTGTGAAGACTAGTGAGGATGTGAGTATGATGGTGTGTGTGTGTGTGTGTGTGTGTGTGTGTGTGTGTGTGTGTGTGTGTGTGTGTGTGTGTGTGTGTGTGTGTGTGTGTGTGTGTGTGTGTGTGTGTGTGTGTGTGTGTGTGTGTGTGAAGACTAGTGATGATGTGAGTATGATGGTGTGTGTGTGTGTGTGTGTGTGTGTGTGTGTGTGATCGTTGAACTTGAAATAGGCCTAAATCATTTAGAAACGTTTAGAAACAGGATGTCCTTTTGCACTGTGTTTTTTAAAATAGAACGATGGCTGAAGTTACACATCTCAAACAGACACAAACATCACACACACACACCAGTGCTTGACACTAACTTTTTCGCTTACCAGCCATTTTGGCTAGTGGTTTTCCTGACTCACTAGCCATTGGGCCTTTTCACTAGCCATAATTTTCTTAGCCATCATAGCAGCTTTAATTAATTATATAATAGGCTGTAGGCCCTAATAATATAATATAATATAATATAATATAATATAATATAATATAATATAATATAATATAATATAATATAATATAATATAATATGCTATAGGGCCCAATAATTAGAATTGTTAGGCCTATTAACTGGTCCATGCATGCATGCTATGCAAAGAACAGATTTACTGATCTGAGGAATGGCATAGCCTATAGTATATTTACCATGCAGAAACACCAAGCACAGTGTTGTGGAAGGGCACAAATGTAAGCTACACGAGAGCAAAATATTTTCGTCTTTAATCTGGAGGGACTTCTTCATATTATAGGTGGATGTCGCCGTCCAAATTGATGCGCAAAGTAGATAGCACAAAGTCATGGCCAAGTTCGCCTGTCCTCGGTCATGGATGTGGAATAACACCTCTTGTCCTCTTCTGGAATATTTGCTTATAAAAGTATCCACTAGAAAGCACACACAGATGCGGTAACTACAGAAGGGGCTACGACTTCCTTTCATTCCGTTTAATAGTGAGTTGTTTAAACGGGCGCAAGAAGGGCACCTGCGAAGGGACATGCAATGGGATGCTTTTGTGCAGTCTGGAAGGCTACTACTGCGCGTTTTTTAAGAACGGTTTGACAGTCGGGAACAACAGCACAAGAAACATGGAGGAATATTAAGGTATGAAGACATAGGCCTACAGGCAAATCAGAAAATAATTTAAACCAAACATTATTCATGCCGCATGTGTCCTCCTTGTCTTATCATTGCGCTAATCAGTCTTGAGACTTTCACAAGAGTAAGACAGACTGACGTGTTTTCCTCTTGCTTTGGCAATGTTGGTTAAGTTACTTTATAAATGTAATCCGTTACAGTTACAAGTTACCTTGATTAAAATGTAATTGTACTGTAACTTTTTGGATTACTTTTACAAAGTAATGTAACTGATTACTTTTGGATTACTTTTGGATTACTTAAGGTTTAAATGAGCATTGACCCATGTTCAACATTTTATTTGTGAGAACTGACACTTTTTTAACCAAATGTTAAAAAGTAGAGTATTGCGGGTCTTACGGATAGGTGCACAGATACGGCAGGAACGCAAGAGATGATGTTTTTCTATCTTATTTGCAAACCACAGGTGAGCCAAAATAAACCAAAATGTTGAAAAATATAACTATACACTATTTACAAAAATGTACAAAAATAAACAGGTTACGTGGAACCAAAATAAAGATGGACAAAATAAATAAACTAGCTAGGCCTACGGCTCAATTGCAATAGTGTAGTCGAAAAATACCCACACATCTGAGTATAGGCCTATGGCAGAGCAAACAAATACAGGTCTTGTTCCCACCTGGTTCTAACACAGAATGAGAAATTCTCCATTATGACGGATGTCTGCCTTTGACAAATACATGTCAACATACAAACGGCAATAATTATGAAGTTTTTAGAGATAAACTGTCAATGATGGCGAGAGGACGCGCACACGCGAACGTAGGCTCTCACCATCGTCACTCTCGCCAGCACGCAACCCTTTGCCAAACACGGAAGTGCTGCGAGATCGGTAAGACATGAAACTTTCAAATGCTCAAGAAACATTGCTAAGTGCTCTTAAAACACTGAAAACCCACTCGTTTTAACTCATAAGGATAAACAATAGAAGTGGGCAAAACAAAATAAAGAAACAACAGATGTTGACAAAACTTGGATTTCGTGTGGCTTGTGATTGACAATGTATGCGCGTTTGGATGCAATGTAGGCTATGTGAGTGTAATGTATGAATACTCCGGGTTTAAAAGGTTGTCAGCTAAGCAAGTGTGTTAACACTAGAACTACCAGGATTTTTCTGCCTACCTAGAAGTACCAGAGAGGGGTCATTTGACCCGGTGACTTTTACCTAATACACTAATCACTCATTTTGTTATGGTAATGAGGCTGTTAGGGGCCGTGTGTGGGGTGAGGGGTGAGGGGGTCACACCTTACAGTGCTAACAGCCAAGACAAACAGGGACAGACAGCTTCTTCCCAAGGGCTGTAAGCCTCCAAAATCACCACAGGTAAATAGCAACTTGCATGAAGATATCAGCAGCAAAGACAAATAGCACAGTTTGGCGGAGAGTGTGTTACAGTTTTTCTCCATTGGTTTGGCTCATTTCTAGAAACTGAGATGTCATTCTCAAAACATGGACAAATCCCAAAACTAATTTGCAGTTCCTCACAACAGAATGGCATTTATCATTGCTTTCATCAAACTTCAAATGCTTTTGTACATGTCTCAATCATTTAGTACATCCTTGCAAATGGCTATGTACAAGTATCCTACAGTTAACACAATCAGCTTACATTTAGTAGAATTTTCAAATGAATGTACCTTGCTGATCTATCCCAATTGGTTGTTTCTCAGTGTAATGGTTGTCCTGAAAACATGTCAGCACATTTTCTTCATATAAGTCATCAATGAACGTGTGAATGTCCCATGTGATCATGACGAATCATATGACTGCAACCAGATAATGGTTAAATTACAGTTTTTCTCGATTGGTTTGGCTGATTTCTTGAAACTGAGATGACATTCCTATAACCATTGGGTCATTTGGCCAAACATTCTTACACTTCTGCACAACAGTTCAGATAACTAGCAAAATGTCATATACCTCCCAAAACACCTCATTCTTGCATCAGCACTAAACCGTCTCACATATAAATAGTCAGTACCATCAAAATGGCATAGATCCTTCTCAATTGCTTTGGCTCATTTGCATTCATTTAGTCCTTCTGTCAAAATAAACTGGATGGTTCAGCATAACTACATGGATCCTCATCACTCGCTCATATCACCCTAAAAACAGTTTACCCATGTGTCAAAACTAAATTTCTTCCCCACATATATCATCAGTACCCCCAAAATACATTGTCCCTTTGCCATTGTGTAAGCACTGCCAGTCAAAACGGTTAGGTGTTTTATCTACGTTCAGCTAACAGATTTCGACTATGTATAAAAATGAAAAAGTAGAGTGAAACCATTGAAGTTTGACAACACAGATAATTTACCAAGGACATTTATCAGTAACTTTCTTTACTGTAAATTCATATACAGAAAGTAATAGTTTAGTTTAGTTTATTTAGTTTAGTTCAACAGGGACCATGCACAATACACATTGATTACAGAAGTAAAAAGATGGCTTGTGCCAGATTATAGCTATATACAGTGGTGCTCATATGTTTACATACCTCAGCAGCTTTCTCTGTGATTTCTCACCAAATTTGAAGGATTACACAAAACCTTTTTTTTGACTCGTTGCTAGTGACTGGCTTAAGATATTTATTAGCATTTTTTTGTGTTTACTTTTTCAAAAGCATGATCACAACCCAAACTACCCAAATGACCCTCTTCAAAAGTTTACATACCCTAGTTTCTGATGCTGAATATGGCCCTGTTTAACATCAGGGACCGCTCTAAATTGTTTGTGGTAGTTGTGGATAAGGCTCTTAATGTTCTCAGATGACAAAACAGCACATTCTTCCTGGCAGAATGGTTATTTCCTATAATATCTTTGGGTGTCTTGCTGGAACCTCACATTTGAGGTTTCCCCTGAGTGGCTCAATGATGTTGAGATCAGGAGAGTGAGATGGTCGCTCAAAAACCTTCATTTTATTCTATCTGAAGCTAATGACGGGTTGATTTGGCTTTCTGTGTCGAAATATTGTCATGTTGGCACTGTTGGAATTTCAATTCAGAAATGCAATATGAGGGGGTTTGGTTGGAATCAAGCCATTGGGCAAGGGAATCATTGCATTGCAATGATCATTGCAAGGGGAATTGTTCAGGAGGCATAGGACAACCAAAAAATAACTTTAGGTGAAATATAGGACAACATGGAAAAATGTTTTAAACTGTACAGCAAAGAGGCACTTGAGGAAAGATGGGCTGTTGGGGGTTGCCAGGAGAAAGCCATTACTACAAAAATGCAAACATGTTATTTTGCATATGATACACCAAATAGCAAGTGAGAAGCATCAGAATGCCTGTGACAAAGTCATTTGGATAAATTAGATCAATATGGAACTTTTTTCAGCCACTATTAACAGTACCATTTGGAGAACAGTCAACGGAGCCTATGATGAAAGTTACCATGCCCTTCTGTGAAACATGGTCATGGACCACTGATGTCATGGGGACATTTGAGTTGCAAATGCACTATACTTTTGGTCCATACTCGCAGAATGATGAATACATTGACCTGTGGAAAATACTGAAGGAAACTTGACACTCATCAGCCTTGAAACTGCACATGGTCCATTGTTTGGACATGCCAACATGACAATATTTCAACACAGAAAGCCAAATCAACCCGTCATTAGCTTCAGAAAGAATAAAATGAAGTTTTTGAGTGACCGGCTTACTCTCCTGATCTCAACATCATTGAGCCATTCAGGGGAAACCTCAAATGTGAGGTTCCAGCAAGACACCCAATAATTTTATAGGAAACAACCATTCTGACAGGAAGAATGTGCTGTTTCGTCATCTGAGAACATTAAGAGCCTTATCCACAGCTACCACAAACAATTTAGAGCGGTCCCTGATGTTAAACAGGGCCATATTCAGCATCAGAAACTAGGGTATGTAAACTTTTGAATAGGGTCATTTGGTTAGTTTGGGTTGTGATCATGCTTTTGAAAGAGTAAACACAGAAGATTGCTTATAAATATTTTAAGCCAGTCACTAGCAATGAGTGAAAAAAAAGGATTTTGTGTAAAATTGCCAAGAAAGCGTATATTCTGCTGGGGTATGTAAACATATGAGCACCACTGTAGCTAATTTCCATCTGCAGTCCCTGGACAGGTAAAACAAATATTAAAATACAATAAATAAACAAGATCTAAACAAGTAAGCACATCCAATGCCCATATATCACAGGTTTCTCATGGGTTTGGCTCATTTCTCAAAACAGAGATAACATTCTCAAAATAACATGGACAAATGCCAAAGCAACTAGCAATTGTTCAAAACAGAATGTCATTTGAAAAAGTGTCATGAAATTAGCCAAATACCAGAGGAAACTGTAGTATACACGGTTGTAAAATTATTTTCTACTAACTAGTAAAGTTACCTGTTGAACACTGTCATGAATTTACTATGTAATGAAATTCTTAAAATATGATGTCCTTGACTGTTTTGGGAATTGCGTAGACCACTTTGCATATGATAACTTACACAATGAAATAATGCTGACGTGTTTTGGAGAGGGCAACCATTAGAGTGAGAATTGTCTAATTCGTTTAGATAAGCAAGGTCAATTTATTTGGAAAATGTGCTAAATGTATGCTGAATGTGTCAACTGAAGGGTATTTGTACATATCCATCTGCAGAGATGTACTAAACATTTGAGACATGTACAAAGCATTTGATATCTGATGAAAGCAATGAAAAATGCCATTCTGTTTTGGGAAATTGCAAGTTGGTTTGGGGATTTGTCCGTGTGTTGTTTTGAGAATGTCATCTCAGTTTCGAGAAATTAGCCAAACCAATCGAGAAAAACTGTAACGTGTGAATCTCCCATGCCATGTGACCATAACGACTCATGTGAATGTAACCTGGCAATTGTTAGATGGATAAATACCAGTG
>NW_026945687.1:132500-140000 GCF_034702125.1 Engraulis encrasicolus
ATCAGTCAATAAATGTTATGATAATATGTATTCTATTATGGAGAGACAGAATATCAAAAAGAAAATCCAGAAATTAACTGAAGAGAATATATATTAATTTATTTCCATTTCATCGAGCAAAATAAGTATTTGATCCCCTGCCAACTGATTACAGTTCCGGGCCCACAGACCAGATGGGCACTTCGGATCAACTTGTCATCTGAATTAAAGACACCTGTACATACTAACATGCATAAAAGACACATTGAATCAGCAGAATCAGTCCATAGTATGAGTGAATCAGTCACACTCCAACCTCACCAGCATGGGAAAGACCAAAGAGTGGTCAAATGATATCAGGGACACGATTTTAGACCTGAACAAAGATTAAATGGGCTGCAAAGCCACAAGAAAGAGACTGGGTATTAATGACCCAGCTGTTGATGCATTTCTTCCAAAGTGTGAGGAATACAAAATGACTATCCATCAGCCTGTCTGGGGTTCTATACAAGATTTGACCTTTTGTAGGGATTTGATAATCATGAGAACTGAAAGAAATCACCCTAGAGCTGTACGGGATGAACTAGGCAATGATATCAAAGCTACTGGGACCAAATTCACTGAGAAAACTACTGGTAGCACTTAATGCCACAGAGGTTTAAAATCCTGTAGTGCACACATGGTACCTCTACATCAGAAGGAACCTGTGCAGTCCCACTTGAGGTTTGCCAACGGACATCAGACTGGTTTAGGATATGATAAGGAGGTGCTGTAGTCAGATGAAACCAAAATCAAGCTGTTTGGCATTATCACAATTCAATGTGTTTTGAGAAAGAGTACTGCTGTCTATGATCCCAAGAACACCCTCCTCATCATCATGCATGAAAGTGGTATCATTATGGTTTGAGGGTGTTTGTCTGGCCAAGGCACAGGACAACTTCACATCGTCAACGAATGGATGGAGGGAGACATGTAATGTGCAAGCCTGAGTGCAAACGTCCTTTCCTCCACCACTACACTGAAGGGTGGGCCATTTTTGGATCTCCCAACATGACAATAATACACAACATACAGTCAAAGTAACGAAGGAGTGGCTCAATAAGAAGCATATTAAAGTCGTGAAGTGGCCTAGACAGTCTCCAAATATTAACCCTATAGTAATTCTATGGAGAGAACTGAACCTCCCATTTGCCAAGCTACAGCCACAAACTATTAATGTTTTAGAGATAATGTGAAAAGAAAAATGGGCAAAAATATTTTGAACTATATGGATAAACATTGTCATCAACTAAAAGAAGCATCTGACCTCAGTGCTAGACAACTAGGGCTTTGCCACAAAGCACTTTATCTTCTTTAGCTAGAGGGGTCAAATACTTATTTGCCTAAATTAAATACAAATAAATTAAAATATATTAATTTAAGTTATTTTCTGGAATTTCTTTTTGATATTCTGTCTCTCCATGTTTGAATACATATAATAAATTTATAGACTGATCATGTCTTTATTAGTGGGCAAACCGGCAAAATCAGCAAGGGATCAAATACATATTGGACTCACTGTAGATGCCTCGATGAAGCCTGTTAAAAATCACAAGAATGACACTGAAAAAAAAGAAAAACACTAAATGTACTAATTTTGCACACATATGATTTTATATAAAGTAAACTGTAGCACAATATACAGGCTATTGTCAGGGATGCTGGCAGCTTTGGAACAGGCCTGGGGCAGTCATCTGAAAGGGGCCCCCCTACCTACTGTATGTATACATTGATTAGCACAATATACATTATATGCAGTAGAGGTGAGATTTGAGTTGTTTGTATAAAGTATACATGTACGTACAACCCAAATCTCACCTCTACTGTATATTGTGCTAAAGTATATACGTACATACAACTATTTGTGAAATAAAAATAAAATTGTTCACACATTGTTTGTTCTATTTAGACGTTAAGTAAGCATTGTATGGTGGTACATACTTTAAAATTAGAACACATGAAAGAGTATTAAAATAGAACAAAAGATTAGTTGACTCGTGGTTCTAGTGGGTTCCACGCTGCAGGTTCTAGATGGTTCCGGGTTCCTGCTGGCAGGTGGCTGGCATTCTACAGTGAAGAAAGAAAAGAAGATGATCACAAAGTCTCCATAGCAACAACAATAGCAACAACCAACCAGTCGGCAGGGGGGGGCAACCAGGCTTTTTGTCCCGGGCCCTGGACTAGGGGGGGGGGGGCATAACTGGGCCCCCATGACGTTGGGATTAATCACAGGAGGCCGTGAGCAAGACACACGGAGATCAATATCAGACAGACAGGGGGCATTGAATAATTTGATTACCACAACGGCTTAATTACACTGTATGTAATTGTATCTATGAATATGTGCATTACTCTGCAAATGTTTCCAAATCAAATGTTTCAGGCAGGGACGCGCACACGGATGAACACAATAGAAAACGGACATTGCATTATTTCCTAACCTGGACTCCGTTTCTCGATTCTTGCCTTTGCTAACCGTCTTAAGTCGGTCTTGAGTTGGTCGTAAGTTGCTCTTGAGTTGGTCTTAAGTTGCTCTTGAGTTGATCTTAAGTTGGTCTTTAGACGCAAGACCGACCGAAGTCGCGACCAACCTTTGGACGTACGTACGTACGTTCTCAGACACGAGGAAGTCTTCGGAAATGCTTGGAGTGTCTCGCCTCAGCTCGGCTGCATTGGTCGCAATCAAAGTAGTGACGGCGTCATTCACGTGGCTGTCAGATACAATAATTACAACGCTATCAAAGTCTACAAATCTTTGTCAACAAAACCGTGCCCTCAAAACCATCCCTCGTCGACAGCAGAAACCAAATAATGCATTACATGTCACAATGTCTTATATTTTATTCCGGTTTTGCTAAATCAATTTACGATAAGTCTTTAGTAACTTCTCTCAGAAACCGGTGGTTGGTGGATGAGTGGTTGTCATGCCTTGCCGGAGGGTAATAGCAATGATTCTAGACCCGAAGGGATAAATGTATGCATGGACTTTTAAATCTCTAACATCCATAATATTCTCCTCTGAGTCCGCTGAGTTCTAATTTTCACAATATGTTGTCGCAGTGGGAAACAAATACCCACGCGCGCACAACGTGGTCGGATTGCGCACACATTGTGAACATTTCTACTATGTCATTGTTGTCTATAGACTACGCTACACGAACTCCAACCCATCGCAACCCTGGGGAAAAAATGCAGCTTAATGAAATAATGTGAGGATAGCCTACTCTGAAAGGCATGCAACATCACATTGGGATCATTTGAATCATTGCACATTTACTTAACGCGGCCCGCTGTCATATGCGCGAGGCAGAGGGTTGAGAATATGGACACACACACACACACACGCGCGCGCGCTACTGATATGTCGCGCTGTCTTTGGGTCTCTGTTTTGGGTCAGATATGTGTAACCTACGTTGTTACCCATGTCTTTACCTTGAAGTGACGAACTGGTTGCTTGGGGCTTTTTACGACGATGGAAGAAAGGAGGGACAGCTGTGAAGGTGGTTGCTGGAGAAAGCGCGGTCTTACTGTAGTTGAAGTAATTTTTAAAAAGGCTTCAACTGTGGATACCCCGAGGGATGCCTTCATTGCGCTCTTCAGTGCAAGAGGGCACAAAGTTAAGTCATTTCCATTTGAACAACCACACAGAGTGGACAGTTCAATGCTGCTTGAAATGATAACTGAAAGGAGTCGAGAAATAATAACAAAAAAATATTTGTCTGTTTGTCGTCTTTCTGCCAGCACGTCTTTATGCGCAACGGCTACAAGAAAAACAATTGCCATTATGACCTTTACGCGTAAAGATGTGCAGGAAGGGATGATGCACGGAGGGTCCGTCAAACACAGTACACATGACATCTCCATGAAAGTCGTTAAATACTTGTCAACGCAATCATGTCACCGAAATCCATCCCCAATAACCAAATGTCGGTCTACATATCACTGTAGCATAATCACTCCAAATAACTACACAGAAATGGCCGGTGAAAGCGTGATGGCATGTATACTATCCTAATTCTCACTTGCTGGTGGTAACTGGTAACATATCCATTTCGGCTGAATTTTAAATTAAGCGCAGGTGCCTTATCTGCACAACAGTATATCCAGTATATCCACTTCCACTTCCACTCATCTCTCTCTCTCTGTGTGTGTGTGTGTGTGTGTGTGTGTGTGTGTGTGTGTGTGTGTGTGTGTGCGCGCGCGCGCGCAATTCGGGCATATTCGCAACTCTCTGCCTCCTCTCCCTCGTGCGCAGTGACAGTGGACCGTGTGGCTGACGCCATTGCGAAGTTATTTGGCGCGATTTTATTGTGCAGTGATATGTACAGCGACATTTGGTTATTGGGGTGGATTTTGGGGGCATGATTGTCTTCACAGGTATTTAACGACTTTCATAAAGATGTCATGTGTAGCCTAGCCTACTGTGTTTGACGCACCTTTCAATCTTCCTGCACATCTTCAGGCACAATGCTCATAATGGCAATTATTTTTCTTGTGGCCTACGTTGGACGTAAGGACTTGCTGGCAGGAAGACGGCATACACAACCAAATATATTTAAAATTGTCTAATTATTGGACATTTTGTGTGGTAAAAGTTAGACGCTTGTGCACTTGGTGGCAGTAATCAATCACTGTCACTTGAACTCTGCCTGAACCTGCCCCAAGACGCTGAAATGTCAGGAGCAAGACCAACTTAAGAACAACTTAAGAACAACTTAAGACCAACTCAAGACCAAGCCGGAAGACTGTCTTACGAGCGACTTAAGACCTTGGTTTCAACGTTGGTCTTAAGAACGAACAAAATGGCTAAAGTCGTTAGCAAAGGCACTGTCAAGAAACGACCCCCAGAACAGCAATAACATTGCGCTTCAAATCTGACTGTCAGTTAAAAATAAAATGCATATGAGCCCACACAATCATACCAGAGATTCTAGGAGTAGCCTATTATAATCTCTGGTTGTGTGGGATAATGCCTCTGGCGCATGTTTGCCAGGAGAAGGACAACCAACTTTTTAAACAGCGCTATGCAACGCTATTGCTATATCTCCGCTTAGCACATATGCTAACAAATTATCAACCTGTTAACTTTGTGAGGAGAAATACAGTGTAGATTCGTTGTGCATAGTTTTCTGTAAATGGACATATTCCTGTGTTACTCCTGCTGTGGGGAGGCTTTGATGAGGGAGGGAGCACAGCAGCATACTCTGTCAGTTTAGCAAACGGTGACTCCTTCTCAGTCATAGTTTTGATGTGCAAGCCTTCAAATTGCCAAATTACACTTAGGCTACACTTAGTTATGAGAATCCTATCTATTTTGTTTCTTTAAAAATTTTTTAGGCTAGACTGCATGGATAGAACAATGTTATGTTTTCAAAATGGTAAAATTGTTTCGGTTTCTTTTTGGCTGGGGTGTGTGTGTGTGTGTGTGTGTGTGTGTGTGTGTGTGTGTGTGGGGGGGGGGGGGGGGGGGGGGGGGGGGGGGGGGGGGGGGGGGGGGGGGGGGGGGGGGGGGGGGGGGGGGGGGGGGGTGGTTGTCGGTGTCGGTGGAAGGGGGGCCCAATCAGAATTTTTTGTCCCGGGCCCAGCCAAAGCGGCCCTGTGTGTGTGTGTGTGTGTGTGTGTGTGTGTGTGTGTGTGTGTGTGTGTGTGTGTGTGTGTGTGTGTGTGTGTGTGTGTGTGTGTGTGTGTGTGTCATCCCTGTTAAGTCACCCTGTATTTGATGTAGAGGGACAATGTGACATCCCTGTTAAGTCACACTGTATTTCATGTAGAGGGACAATGTGTCATCAAACAGGTCATATGTGGATGGAACAATAATACACAATTTAAGAACCTAGTTAATTTTACTAAAATACATTAGTACAAACCCCAACTCCGATGAAGTTGGGACGTTTGGTAAACAGTGATAAAATCAAAATGCTATCATTTTCAAAACATTCAATCTATTCATTAGATGGAGAATAGTGAAAAGACAACATATTAAGTGTTAAAACCGAGGAAAAATATTGTTTTGGGGGACATATGTACTCATTTCTAATTTGATAAATCCAACACGTCTCAAAAGAGTTGGGACGGGGACAATAAATGGCAGCAAATGTCGAGGAAGACTAAAAACAAAACAAAAGACAACACTTAACAGTTAAATACATTAACCGATGAGATGATTTTATATAAAAAACAGTGTTAATTCCTATCTTGGACATGATTTCACCAGCTTAAATGGTGGGTGTATTCCTTGTCATGTTTGGCAGTGTTTTCCTTTCTGTAGTGCTTACAGTGTGACAGGTCTTGACCAAAAACCCACCATTTTATCACCTGCTGGTCCTTATGATGGAGCCAAACTGTTAAAACATAGTAGAGAATGCAATTTGACCTTACTATGTGGCAGTAATCGAAGATCTCCCTTCAAAATATAATGCATGAGTGGCTTTTCATGCTGTTTAAAACCCATTTATACCATTCAGCACTGTATTTAACTCTACAGATGAGTGAGAACATCTTAACCAATGCACTACTGCACCCGCATGCCATCATGGAGGCTGACTTTTGAAGCTAGCACTAACACAAGTTGGATGGTCCATTTTCACTGTAGCACAGGATGTGCAATGCTCTATTATTGTCAAAAAGAATGGACTTCTACAACTTCTGCTGACTTCTGTAAGCAAAGGACAGTTTCCCATGTCTTCTGGGTTTATTTCAAGTGAGCTCAGGTGCTTAGGAGAATGTTACACCCCTGTATCATTAGCACGCATTAAGCATTCTTAATATGGTCAATTTTCAATAGCTCTAGCACTCCAGGAATTAGAGTGAGACTACAGCCAATATATATTTCATGATATCATGAACCTATACAATGATTTTAGTAACAGAAATATGTCTTATATACACTCAATCGTGGTAAATCAAAGGGAATTCAAAAATGTATGTAATAACTATGGTAATTATTCCCTTTGCACCTTTAATTCTGAGTGACTCAGCCTCTCTGTGATGATCTTATACCTGGACACCTATATTGTCCGTCAGTACAATTCATTTTGAAATGTTCTTCTTTGTTGTTTTATCTTATTTGGATGTTTACTAACTTTCACTGATCCCCGTCCCAACTCTTTTGAGACGTGTTGGATTTATCAAATTAGAAATGAGTACATATGTCCCCCAAAACAATATTTTTTCTCGGTTTTAACACTTAATATGTTGTCTTTTCACTATTCTCCATCTAATGAATAGATTGAATGTTTTGAAAATGATACCATTTTGATTTTATTCACTGTTTACCAAACGTCCCAACTTCATCGGAGTTGGGGTTTGTAGATGTAATTAAATCAGTGCTGTTAGATTTATCAACAAATATTAATTTTCTCTGAGACACACACACACACACACACACACACACACACACACACACACACACACACACACACACACACACACACACACACACACACACACACACACACACACACACACACACACACACACACA
>NW_026945687.1:147500-155000 GCF_034702125.1 Engraulis encrasicolus
GAACGACCCCAGTTTGTAAGGATGGGTGACATCACATCTGAGACAGTGGTGAGCAGCACAGGAGCGCCACAAGGAACGGTGCTTTCCCCCGTACTGTTCACTCTGTATACGACAGACTTCAGCTACAACTCTGCGACATGCCACATGCAGAAGTTCTCAGACGACACTGCAATTGTGGGGTGTATCAGAGATGGTCAGGAGGAGGAGTACAGGGGACTGGTTGACAACTTTGTGGGATGGTGTCAAAACAATCAGCTGCACCTGAACACCACCAAAACCAAGGAAATGGTGGTTGATTTCAGGCGCTCCATCCCACCCTTGGTGCCTGTCTCTATTGGGGGAGAGAAAGTGGAGACTGTCAGCACTTACAAGTACCTAGGAGTGCACCTCGACAATAAACTGGACTGGTCCACAAACTCAGATGCACTCTACAGGAAAGGCCAAAGCAGGCTCTATTTCCTCAGAAGGCTGAGGTCCTTCAATGTCTGCAGCCGACTTCTGCTTATGTTCTACCAGTCTGTCATGGCCAGCGTGCTCTTCTTTGCTGCGACGTGCTGGGGAGGAAGCATCAGGAAGAGAGATGTTGGACGCCTTGACAGACTGGTGAGGAAGGCGGGATCAGTGGTGGGCATGGAACTGGAGACACTCACCTCAATAACCGAGAGCAGAACACTGAGCAGACTAGACTCTATTATGGACAATCAGCATCACCCCCTTAACGCCACCTTCACTAACCAACTGAGTCTGTTCAGCCACAGACTCCGTGCTTTCACCTGCAGGACTGACAGACTAAGGAAGTCCTTTGTCCCATGGGCAATTCAGCTGTTTAACAACACACAGAAGGACACTAAGAAGAACATCATCATAGGGGACTGGACTGCCTGAGATGCCAGAGCTGGCCCAGCCCGGGAAACCTCTTGGTGTGTGTGTGTGTGTGTGTGTGTGTGTGTGTGTGTGTGTGTGTGTGTGTGTGTGTGTGTGTGTGTGTGTGTGTGTGTGTGTGTGTGTGTGTGTGTGTGTGTGTGTGTGTGTGTGTGTGTGGGCGTGTGCTGTCCAATAACTGCACTAAGGGACTTTTGACCCTTGACCACTGGACATACTTGTTTTTCCTGCTTACCACAAGCAAAGACACTGTGATCTGTCGGAGCTGGCCCAGTTACTGGGGAACCTCTTTGTGTGTGTGTGTGTGTGTGTGTGTGTGTGTGTGTGTGTGTGTGTGTGTGTGTGTGTGTGTGTGTGTGTGTGTGTGTGTGTGTGTGTGTGTGTGTGTGGTGTGTGTGTGTGTGTGGTGTGTGTGTGTGTGTGTGTGTGTGTGTGTGTGTGGTGTGTGTGTGTGCTTGCCTAAAACACGTACCTGTACTTTACTGTGACATTGTAAGAATGTTCAACCCTTATCATACTCTGTACACTGCCTACTTCTACATACTATACTATATCATAGATGTATCCATCAACACTTGTTGTCTACCTTAACTGACAGAGTATGTTTTTTTCTGCTTTGGTCTATCCCAACTCACAGAATGTCTTTTTGCACAATTACCTTTTCTACATTTATTATCTCTATTATTTTATTGTTTTTTCCCCACCCTGATGACTATGCGGGCTTTTGTGTATTTGTGTATTTATGTAAGCTACTGGATATCTGAATTTCCCCTTGGTGATCAATAAAGTTACTCTACTCTGTGATGATAAGTAAAATGTGTTGCAGTTTTACCTCCTGCCACTAGGTGGACGCAGATATGATGTACTCCCCGGATGTGTGTCTGTGTATTGCAAGTCATCAGTTGATGAACATGAACCTGACGGTGTACCTGTATCCTCCTGACTCGTTATGCTAATAAATAAGTTTAGTTAAGAACCCAAGTTTCTTCATTAAGATTAGAAACATTACATGGTACCAGGAGTGGTCCAACAGAAGTCATGGAAAGTGTGAAGCCGCCTGACCCTCTGAATTGGACTGGAAATGTCGATTGTGAATGGCGAACGTTCAAGCAACGATTCAACCTTTACCTGCAAGCACTGGGACTGGACAATAAGTCGGATGCGCGGAAAATAGCACTGCTTCTCACCGTCGCGGGACCTCAGGCTGTGGAGGTATTTAATACGTTTGTGTTTGCTGAACGGGATCACAAGGATCAGTTCGATAAAGTCGTGGAAAAGTTTGATGACCACTGTTCACCAAAGAAGAACGAGACCTTCGAACGGTATGTGTTTCGTTCCCGCCTGCAATCGCAGACTGAAAGTTTTGATGCATTTGTGACAGACTTGAAATTGAAAGCCAGAACATGTAACTTTGGAGAACTGAAAGACTCAATGATTCGTGATCAAATTGTCTTCGGAGTGCACGACAAAAAAGTGAGAGAGAGGTTACTGAGAGAGCCTGAATTAAAGTTGGCGGAAGCTATTAAGATTGGCAACGCTAGCGAGCTGGCTAAGCTGCATGCAAAAACATTCAGTGCGCAGAAGGAACAGGAGAGTGCAACGGTGCCCGTAGCTGCAGTAAAGCAAATGCAGAAATCGAAAAAAATGATTAAACAACAAAATGTCACGGAGACTTTTTCATGCAAAAGATGTGGCAATCAGCATGCACCAAAACAATGCCCTGCATTTGGAAAAACGTGTAGCAAATGTAAAGGGAAGAACCACTTTGCGAAGCAATGCTTTTCCAAAGGGAAACAGAGTGGAAGTGATCGAGTCCACACAGTGGAGGAAACGGAGCTAGCTGATTCGTTCTTTGTCTGGATGGTAGAGCAAGCTGAAGATAGCGTAGCAGCACAGCCAAAAGACATTGAACAGTGCACAAATGCAACCTGTGCTAAAAAGGACAAGTGGATTGTGCCACTGGAAATAAACGGTGCAGTCATTCCTCTGAAATTAGACACAGGGGCCAAGGCAAATTTAATCAGTGAGTGTGACATCAGAGCAATGAAGGTGAAGCCACGCATCCACCCCAGCTCAGTGAAGCTCAAAGCCTACAATGGACACAGTATTGACACAAAAGGCACATGCAAACTGAAAGTGCAAGTTAAAGGAAAAGAGCACCACCTGATGTTTGTAGTTGTTCCGGCTGGACATGACTCATTATTAGGTGACACTGCGTGTGAAAATTTGGGCTTAGTGAAGAGGGTTTACTGCATTAACAATGTTAATAGCCAGACCAGTGTTGAGTCAATAGTGAACCAGTACCCAGACATCTTCAAGGGGTTTGGAGTTTTACCATTCACCTACAAGATACAACTGAAGGATGATGCAGAGCCTGTTGTCCATGCTCCCAGGCGTGTTCCAGCTCCCCTACGAGAAAAGCTGAAACAAGAACTGGATAGAATGATGTCACTGGATGTAATAAAGAAAGTGGAAGAGCCCACTGAATGGGTGAATTCGATGGTGTGTGTCAGAAAATCGAATGGAGAATTACGTGTGTGCATGGATCCAAAAGATCTGAATAACAACATAAAAAGAGAACATTATCAAATACCTACCCGAGATGAGATAACAAGCGAGATGGCCGGTGCCAAATACTTCAGTAAATTGGACGCCTCTCAAGGCTTCTGGCAGTTGAAACTGCATGAGGACAGCACAAAGTACTGTACTTTCAATACACCGTATGGGCGCTACTGCTTCCAGAGAATGCCTTTTGGCATATGCTCCGCTCCAGAAGTATTCCACAGAACGATGGAGCACATCATAGAGGGCATCGAAGGTGTACGTGTGTATGTCGATGATTTGATTTTGTGGGGATCCACACTTGAGCAACACAATGAAAGGCTCATCAAAGTGCTTCAGAGAGTCCAGAAGTACCAGCTGAAGCTGAACAGATCTAAGTGTCAGTTCGGAGTGAATGAAATTACCTTTCTGGGTGACAAGTTGACACCAGCCGGTGTCGAGCCAGATAAAAGCAAGATCAAAGCAATTCTGGAAATGCCTAGACCTGAAGACAAAAAAGGTGTGCTGCGTGCATTAGGCATGATCAATTTCATTGGAAAATTCATTCCAAATCTGTCCTCCAAGACTGTGCACTTAAGAGAGCTACTGCGTAACAGGTGTGAGTTCAAGTGGACATCTGAACATGAGGCAGAATGGTCCCGTCTGAAAAACAACTCTCACAACAGAGCCAGTGCTGACGTTTTTCGATCCGTCGAAAAGGATAAAGATATCCACAGACTCATCAAAGGATGGCATTGGAGCTGTTCTGCTACAGGCGTGTGGAGAAGACTGGAAGCCTGTCGCCTACGCGTCAAGAACGATGACGAGTGCTGAGTGCCGCTACGCACAAATTGAAAAAGAGTGTTTGGGGCTGGTGTACGGGTTCCAGAAGTTCCATGGCTATGTGTATGGCCTGCCAAAGTTTGTAGCAGAGACAGACCACAAACCGCTTATAGCCATCATAAAGAAAAATCTCAGTGAAATGTCACCACGCATTCAAAGGCTCATGATGAAGCTACAACGCTATGATTTCGACCTGATTTACACACCTGGAAAACACATAGTGGTAGCAGACGCTCTGTCGAGAGCAACCACACAGAGAGAGGAGCAGGCCGAGTGTTCCACGGAAAGTGACGTGAATCTGCATGTGAATCTGATCACAGAGACACTGCCCATCTCAGACATGAAATCCAGGCTAATCGCGGAGGAAACCAAGAAGGATGTCGTCCTGCAGAGAGTCATCCAGCTGATACAGAAAGATTGGCCACGGGGTGAGTGTCAACCATTCTACGATGTAAGAGGAGAGCTGAGCTTTGTTAATGGACTGCTGTTAAGAAAGAATAGAGTGGTCATTCCTCAGTCTCTGAGATCAAACATGCTGAAAAGATTGCACGAAGGGCATCTAGGCATGGAAAAGTGCAAGAGAAGGGCTAGAACCTCAATTTACTGGCCAGGCATAAATGCTGACATAGACAGAATGGTGTCAAAATGCAATATATGTCTTAAACATCAAGCAAGGCAGCCAAAAGAGCCCATGGTAATCACAGAGATACCTGACGAGCCCTGGCAAAAAGTTGGGACTGATTTGTTCTACTTGGATGGAAAGAATTACCTGCTAGTAATCGACTACCTGTCCAACTACCCAGAGATCGCACTGCTTCCCAGCATGTCAGCGGCCTGTGTGATTAAGCACATGAAATCAATCTTTGCGAGGCATGGGATACCCCAAGTTTTGTACAGTGACAACGGCCCGTCCTATAGCTGCAAAGAGTTCCAGGATTTTGCACAGGAATATGACTTTCGTCATGTGACTTCTAGTCCCCTGTACGCTCAATCGAACGGAAAGGCAGAGAAAGGTGTGCACATAGTCAAGCAGCTGCTCAAGAAAGCACAAGAAAGTCAGTCAGATCCATACTTAGCACTGCTGAGTTACCGTGCTTCGCCTCTTGAGCATGGCCTGTCCCCTGCAGAAATCCTTATGGGACGCAGACTACGCACCACACTTCCATACACCTCTGGACAGAAACAAAAGGAAGTGAAACAAAAACAAAAACATCTGCAAAAGAGACAAAAAGCAAATTATGACAAGTCAACAAAAAGCTTAGTACCACTGGCTAGGCATGACACAGTAAGAATACATGATTCCAACACCTGGAGCAAGAAAGCAACCGTTCTTGAGGAGGTGAGTCCAAGATCTTACAACGTCCAAACCGAGGATGGCCAAGTCCTCAGGAGAAATCGACGGAGTCTACTCAAAACACAAGACACCTGGCAAGAACAGACCGATGAAGATCCGCCGCGAGATCCCGCCTCCACCTCATCAGATGATCCACCGCCGGATGATCACCAGAGAGCTGTAGAGACTGACTTGCCGGAGTTGAGAAGATCATCATGCACTGTCAAAGCACCTGACAGGCTGAATCTATAAGGACTATGACCCGTATCCTTTTCATTGAAATATGAGTTCACGTTTATGTTTATTAAGTAATGTTAAGTTGAAAAGAACAAGTAAAAAAAAAATGAGTTCATAGTCATTTATGAGTGCTAAAAGAAAATAATAATACACAGATACAAACTGCTTATGAGAAGTATAAAGATTGCTAGATAAAATTGCTAGTGATGAGATTGCTGGTAAAATAGTTAATGTGTAATGTTTTCATCTTTAGAAAAAGGGGGATGTGATGATAAGTAAAATGTGTTGCAGTTTTACCTCCTGCCACTAGGTGGACGCAGATATGATGTACTCCCCGGATGTGTGTCTGTGTATTGCAAGTCATCAGTTGATGAACATGAACCTGACGGTGTACCTGTATCCTCCTGACTCGTTATGCTAATAAATAAGTTTAGTTAAGAACCCAAGTTTCTTCATTAAGATTAGAAACATTACATACTCTACTCTACTACTCTACTAAACTACATCACACTACACTACACTACACTACACTACACTACACTACACTACACAGGCTTTCCCCCAGCGCTTTCTTATCAAGGCGGCCGCCTTGACTAAACCCCACCCCCGCCTTGGCTACGTTCCCTTAAAAAAATAAAAAAAAAATGCGTCCGAGGGCAAAAAAAAAAAAAAACTTGTAAAAAAAAAAAGTTGTAATGCATGTTCAAGCGCAGGCACTAGGACAACATCGGTTGGACTAAATGGTGACACCTAGTGGTCGGATTTATTACTACGCCATGTGTGTCCATCCTCGAGGCCATATTTTGAAACAATTTTAATTTTCAATTCTTTGGTTGCAGTTACGTCAGAATGCCCCTTCACTGGAGCGCGCGAATTTGAAATGGTGGACAACCCTGGCTTGGAGCCATTGAAACCCATTCAAAAGTACATTTGTTCGATGTTCGACAGAATATTTTTAATTAGACCTTAAGACACACCATGGGTCTTGTTTAAAAGCTGACGGTATTTTCCTAGCATCTACCAATCCGAAGGTAGCCTACTTTAAGTGCAGAATTACTTTTCTAAAGATAGCGTTTTGTTTCCTTGGAAACGGACGCGGTTTATGTGTTACGCATACGCTATTTGACTCGGGTTTGCATTATTATGGATGAATTTCTAATCTTGACATTCTAATGGACAATCTGTGCGAGTTTCAAAATGCGTTTTTATGTAACATGGGAGTAAAATGTGTTAACAGTACGCCCGTCTGGGATTTGTTAGCTAGTTCGCTAGTTAGCTAGCAAGTAAGTAATAGCAGAAATAAACTCTCTCTGGTAGATATTAGAATCGATCTGTCTCAATGGCCCAAGCATAAACAAAGAAACACCAGGATTTGGATGTAATGCTATAATATCAGCAATTTGTCAAAGCAAAACATTCTGAGAACATTCACAGAACCAGTTCATTATATCCACAGCCTTTCCACTTTTGACATGATGTAGTGTAGAGACTAGCTAGCTAACTAGCGGGCCAGCTAGTTTAACAAATCCCAGACGGGATGTAAACACATTTACTCCCATATCACATAAAAACACATTATGAAATTCGCATAGATTGTCCATTAACATGTCAAGATTAGAAATTCATCCATAATAGTGCAAAACCGAGTCAAATAGCGTATGCGT
>NW_026945687.1:160000-170000 GCF_034702125.1 Engraulis encrasicolus
CACACACACACACACACACACACACACACACACACACACACACACACACACACACACACACACACACACGTTGTTAAGAGTAGACAAGGTAATCTGTCAAATTGTACTATTACGTTATATTGTGTGAGTTCCGGCCGTGCACATCACACTACTAAAAAGGTTTCACGGTGATGAACTACTTGTAGGCGTCCGACATGTTGTGGCATTAAATGTGCAGCGGCCATATGCCTTCTTCACTTATTGTACTGGTTATCACTGGTCCATCACTGTCACTCACCAATGTTAAATGCTCAGTTTTCATTACTTCATCACTTTATGGGCATTGGACCATCACTGTTACTTGTCCTGTTTTGCACTTTGATGTCAGTCTGTAAATGTCAATCCCGTGTATGTCTATGTCCTGACATGGTATAAGAGAAAAAACGTCATTTCAATTTCCTTGTATGACCTGCGCATATGAAGAAACTGACAATAAAAGCTGACTTGACTTGACTTGACTTCTTTCATGTGTTTTTTGTAATAGCTTTTATTTTGACGGTCACCATGGTGTCACGGAAGGGTAGGTTAGTAATTAGTATAGTATTTAGGCACTAGTTCACAGGTAGAGAGAGGGGCAGGCACAGGAGAACACCTCCCTTGTTGACCACTAGGTAGAGAGAGGGGCAGGCACAGGAGAACACCTCCCTTGTTGACCACTAGATCTTAACAGCTTGAAGCATTGTTGCTCTTCTACGCACTATGGCACTCACCAGTAGTTCACTCACGGTGGCGGTTTTACAGTAGTCAAGAGAATGTAACTTTGGATTGGATCAGCTTAACTTCGAGAACAAATAAAGGACAACAAACGAAGAGAAGTGCTTGTGCGTCAGCGATTTGAATTCCCAACGCAACACTGATCAACACTGTTTTTATTTATTTATTAGCTCTTATTTATTATGTATCTGTCCTGTCTTCCTGTTATGTGTTGTGTGTATGACTAGGTGGCACTCAATTTCCCCTTGGGGATTAATAAAGTCAGTCTCTCTCTCTCTCTCTCTCTCTCTCTCTCTCTCTCTCTCTATCAATGCACTCAGTTTTCATCTCTTTGCTTCAGCACCTGCATTTCTGAGACGTGAACACATTCTCTCCATCTCCCTTATGTATACACCAAGAGCATCAACACATTCTCTCCATCTCCCTTATTTATACACCAAGAGCATCAACACATTCTCTCCATCTCCCTTATGTATACACCAAGAGCATCAACACATTCTCTCCATCTCCCTTATTTATACACAAGGAGTATCAACACACATATTATGTTTTCAAAATGGTAAAAAAAAAAAAAAATAGGAGGAAGGGGGGCCCATTCAGAGATTTTTGTCCCAGGCCCAGCCAAAGCTGTCAGCGGCCCTGTCAACACATTCTCTACATCAGCCTTATTTATAGACCAAGATTATCAGCAATGCTTTGTGCAAATGAAGCAAGAGTTAAAGTGAAACGTCGGAAAGTTTCAAATTTACTATATTTTCCTTGGTACATGTTCCCGAAAATCGATTTCTCACCTTGTGTACACGTGTCAGCCCGAAATAGTAACACACACGAATGTTTGAAATTCAAATACCGCTCTGGCTCCCCGGGCGCCGCCATGTTCACTCAGGCAACAGGGCCATGACGTAAGAAAGAAAACGCGGGAGTGAAGATTCACTCACTTGACAGCTTGTTTATTTACAGAAATGGAAAGCAGCGACTTTATAGCAAATAGCGAACTTTATTGTTCTGACTCGGACCCGGAGATAGTTGACTGAGGAGGATATTTGTTAAAGAAGACAGGATCCTCGTACACTATGGACATTTTGGACGTTCCCCTTGGATGAGATAAGGTAGGCAACTTTGGTTGTTTACCGTTTACTGCGAAGGAATCAGGCTGATCACTGTGGACCTTCAAAATAGCATCAAAGATACGCTGGGAAAACTCTTGTGAACAAACTGGTTGGCTACGTTACGTTCAAAAATGATCAAATGTATTGTCAGTCTATAATCTGACATTTCTTGTGCAGTAGATGGGCTTTGGCTAGCTTGTTAGCGAAACTCCGGTGATGGTTTTGCATGCTCTCAAATAATGACAAAGCTTGTGGGGAGCAGGATATTTTTTTTATCTGAGCGTGGCACGTTGATTCAATGCCGTCCGTGCATTTAGTCAGGACAAAGCATCATCTTACCTCCCGAGTTGGCTAACCTAGGCTATGCCATAATTCATATTATGCTCTAGTAGTTGCTAGAGGATGGGATTGGCGTAAACCACTGGCGAGCATATTTATAATGGTAACTGAAAGTTGTTCTTTTCCCTATCGTGAAAGAGTTCATTTCTTCCCTAAACCTCTCAGTTGAAGCTTGCCGACACGGCACGTTTTGTGTAAGCTTAGTTGTTAGAATTTGTGTACTTTTGGAAACAGTCTCGCTCGTGGGACCAGAGGTTGTGGTAAATAAAATGGTAACAGAACAAAGTTTGCCTTGTGCTTGTCATGATCTTTTCGTGTGCGTCTAAAAGACTGCACATTGTTATGTTGCTTATCAACTTAACTTAATTTCAGTGAGAATGAAGTGGGGATTTCGCTTCGTTGGACAACGCAGCATCTGTAAATGATGCGCCACAACGTCCATATTTTCAGACTGTACGAGTACCCAGACTTCTGCAGTGGGTTGCACCAGCTGGTCATAATTTCCAACGTGAGCGTGTTCGAGCATACAGACGAGTAAAAAATAGTTGCACTTTGCATATAGTTTTTAAAACTGAATGAGATGGCTGTCAGGAAGATGGAAAAACATTTTAAAACATGGGCCATAAAACAGGGATGGTGATGATGCTATCCCATCTCAGAATGGCATTGTAAATCGCCAAGATCTTTGTTAGTTCTCTTTCTAAAGAGACCGTATATTTTCATTAGCCTACGAAATACAGTTTAACCCCCCTTTTTAGCGACAGGATAAGCACAAGGAAACGCAGGTTGGTTGACTGCTGCAAATCGTATAATTCAATTCTTTATTTACTTCAGACTCGAAGTACATGGTCCATATCAAGACAACAGTCAAAACATTACATAGAGAAGTTAAGACAAAGAAAAATAAGAAATAAAATAAGAAAATAAAATGAAAGATGGGGACACACCCATCAAACAAATAGGCACTCTCTCCAGTGTCGCCTAAGCTTGGAGGAGAACCTCACAGAACACTTTACTGGACTCACTAGGGTTTGAATAATGCTGTTCTGAGAGCAGTCCAATCTGCACAAGAACTTATAAATAACATTTCTCAAGACTGCATCACACCCAGGCACACTGGAGTACACAAAGAGGTAGCTAGCACTGGTCCATCTTGGTAGCTTCATCAACAGTCTCATAGAGTCATTATATGCTACTGTCAGCTTCTGGGTCAAAGACGAGACATGCATTTTTTTTGTTCCGCACTCATTTAACTATCAAAAAAGTAAATTAATGAATTTTGAATGTTATGCTGATAAACAGCATAGTCTGGTGTCTCATTTCAGTAACATTTAAAGAAAAATAATTGTGAATGTATGTGTTAAATAATCTCATAAAGTGCAAAAACGTCATTCAGTGTAATGGTCCGAACTTAAAAATCATCAATACATCCTTGAATAATTATGCAAAATGACGAACAAAATTCTTTTTTCACTCTCTGGGCATAATTCTAGAAGTGTTCTTGTTATTGTATCAAAAGCACGTTTCATTACCATTTTGTTTTGATATTCAAATCATCTGGGGACTTTTGTCCGGATTTTCAATTCCTTAGATATCATTCAGTGTAATAAGATCAACATGGTGCTTTTAAATCATAATAAAAAGTGATAGTCACACACAATATGTGACATCATCAAAAGGAACCCTAGGGACCCCTTAAGTGATGATGCAAAGGGAGAATCTTATTCTTCAATAGTCAAAAATTCTGTATTTTTATCTTGTGGTAACAGCGTCCACAAAAACAGATGTCATTCAGTGAAATGTCAAAAAACACTTTTATACTCAGATATTCATCCAAACAAGCATATTTTCTAAATAGACATAGTAAACATTGTGGGTCAAAGTCATCGTGTCATGTAGGTGACAAACTGTGTGCTTGTAAAAAGGTAAAAATAAGGTGAAAAGTATTTGGTCGTCCTTCAGTGTAAGAGATGTCATTCAGTGACATGCAGTGTAAGGGCCATTTCATTCAGTGTAATCAGTGCATGGTTGTATATTAAGAATCAAAACGGCAATATAAGTTGCAATATTACTCTAAGATACAATAATATGATGATACTACTTGAAATTATGACTTTTATTGTTATTTCCATTATAACCTTGTTATTGCCATGTAGCATCCATATTACTGGGTAGATTCTGGGATTTTGGAAGTTGTACATGAATAATCAGAACACCCTAAGTCACAACCCCCGAATATGCAGGTTAACAGACAACAATTTCTTTTTTATTGTTTTAGGCCTAAGTAGTAGCCTACCTCTAAGCTTGTGATCTTGGAAGTTCTTCAAAACACATTATAATGCCCCAATATTAAGTGAAATACCAATTATTTGACAACATCTATTTCTGTTGTCACTCATTCAGGACGTTGAGTACTGTAGTATGATGGTAACAATATGATAGCAATGAAAAGTAGCTGTTTATATAGGCTTTTTTGCCAAGGCATCATTCAGTGTAATAGTTGTGGTCATTCAGTGAAATGCACATTTTTATGTGAAAATAAAGTCAAATTCTTACGAAACTTATTTGTTTAGCACAACAAATGCGGGGGCATACAACAAATGAATAATTGTGCATTTTAAACTGATTTTCTCTTCAGTGGAAAAACTTCTTAAAGCCAAATGGGTGAAATGCACTCTGTGAAAGACTACAAACATTGCAAAAACTATTTGCAAATGTCTTTTACTAGAAATTTTAGGTTTGATGAAGACCTTAAATATAGGCCTTTACTGTGGTATGTAGCTTATTTCAGTTTTTTAACGTCATCTATATGTTTTTTTGCATTATCAACAGTTTAACACCGTATTACACTGAATGACATTTTATGGGTGAAAATGGGGTAAAATGCATGTTCCTTACTATTTTCTGAACAGAAAATAATAAACTTAATCACTCTACACTCCAATGTACCCAAAAAAGTTGAAGAACGGTGTCAGGGAACAGTTTTATTTTTTGGAGTCCTGAAAACCCTGTTTCGTCTTTGACCCTTATGGTAGCTGCTTTTCTTATACCTACACCATAAGTGAGCAGTATACATGGGTGTACAGAAGGCTTTAAACAGAGAGCATTTGACATTGACTGAGCACATGCTAAACTTGCGAAGTAACATGTTGGCCTGGGCATACAATTTACGTCGTTGACGATATATGTCACGATCATCACTGAGATCATCCGAAATTATATGACCAAGGTACTTAACTTCTTTACACACCACAAGTGGGCTATCACACAAATAGAAAACAGGGAATGTCATCTTCTTATCTTCTTTTGTTCTCACTATCATGACATTACTTTTCTTTGCATTAAATTTAATGTCATAAACAAGCCCATATTGAGTGCATACTTTAAGTAATTGTTGCAGCCCAGCACTACATGGGCTCACAATGGCCAGATCATCTGCATACATAAGGTGATTCACCAAAGAATTACCAATAAAACCGCCTGTGGAACACAAACTTAACTGGGCAGATAAGTCATTCATGTAAACATTAAACAAGGCAGGAGATAAAAGCCCACCTTGGCGGACACCATTAGATACATGAAATGGGGTGGATATACCACACCCCCATTTGACACGCATCGTCTGTTGGCTGTACCAGTACACAAGGATCCTGATGATGACCTTTGGGACCCATATGATTTATGCGGTCAAAAGCCTTAGAAGCATCGAGGAAACATAAAAACAGTGGGGTTCTGGTTCACATACTGAGCTACCATTTCCTTTAACGCAAATATGCACATATCAGTGCCATGTTTCTTCTTAAAACCAAACTGGTTGTCTGTTGTTAATAGAAAAACATCAAGCCTTTTAATGAGGACCTGTTCTAAAACTTTGGAGGGAATACTAGACAACGCTATAGGTCTGTAGTTGTCAATACTATTCAGTTTGCCTGCTTTGTCCTTCAGTACAGGAACAAGCAATATGGCCAAAAGAGACTCAGGTAGCACTCCGTGGGTGAGGAGTCCAGTAAAACACATTGCTAAAAGAGGGCAGAGTTTCTTGCTGCCATACTTCAGGTGCTCAGCACAGATTTGATCCATGCCACATGCTTTATTATTATCAAGTGCAGATATTGCCTCAAGAATTTCATCAGATCTTATTACAAAGTTTTCAGATGAATCAATATGATTAACTTCAAATGACTCATTCTTTATACAATTAAATAGATCTTGGTCATGCTTACGCCATTTTTCAACAATATTTTCAGTACCAGACACCCCATCTATATAATATATAATATAATGTATGCCAGTGTGTTGAGATGTTGCTGGTTAGCCAGCAAACTTGACAGAGGGCGTGAAGCCAAATTGTTGGACATAGTGTAGGGCTATGTTTCACAAACATAACTCCAGAATTGTCACGACTGCTTTATTCGGACTGCAGTCCAATTCATCCCTTTGTGTCGCTAAATATTTGACTGCTTACTGCCGTGACAACAAGGCCTACCAGCGTGCAGAAGTTAGGGGGGGAAGTCACAACATTCACAAACAAACCAGCAATGCGTACAAACCAGAAATGGGCTGCAATTTATTATAAAGTTGATATTAGGATTCATATCAGAGGATACATTATGTTGGACTGTTGCGTTGCCCTCTCATGTGGGTTTTGCTGTGAACAAATGAATGACCGCTGTCCTTGGTGCTAGCGCGTTGTGACAGCGCTGCGTCTTCACCCAAATAATTCCCTAGCCTTCCGTCACTGTTCTAGAACTAAGTAGAATGATGCGCTGCACAAGTACAATTTTCTTTCTGACGTAATATTCTGCTGAAAATGGCTGCGCCCATGGCTAGTAGTAAAAAAAATCTGGGAGCGCAAGGCTACGGGCTAAAAATGTAAAAAAGATGAGAAATCGATTTTTGGGGACGTGTCATCAAAAATAGGAAAATTGAAAATTTAAGCTGGAGCTTGGAGACCAAACATTTCGTGCCTCAGCCTCAAACAAAGCCAAGCAGCTCCCTGATTACCTTCAACTATAGGGCTACCTTTACACAGAGCCATACAGAGGGGAGAGTTACGCGATTGGAGGACCAGGAATTAAATGGCAGCTCCGCCTTTCAGCGAGATAAGGTTGTTCCTAAAGCGGCTGTCTTTCCATAGACTCAACATAGAACCACCACATTAACAGCCAAAAATCATGAACTATACTGCAGGGTAATCACCACAAATATGTAAACCATCAACTGTCTCAGTGGTGATAATCACAACAGTTTTACCATCTGTGATGTTTATCTGAAGTTATTACTACGAACAGCAAGTCTTGTCATATTCCCTGCATTGCATCGCATTGCATTTGCTGTGTGCTACGCCCACTACTAAGCCCACTACTAGGAACTAACATTCGCAACGCTGAGCAGTCCTGAGAAGCTAAAACAGCTAATTTTGCTAATGAGGAAGTCGGCCTTAGCACACAGCGATTCTCCCCTCTGTATGGCTCTGCCTTTACACATCTACGTACCTCTAGTGCTATGGTGTCAGGCAAGGGACAAACTTCAACAAGGCAAAGGACAAATTCAACTAACCACAGTCCATTCACAACTCACACATACAATGTCACTCAACCACACACCAACCATTTTGAAGTACATAGAAAAATTTATATCTTTTTGATTAAATTTTATGTTTTAGAAAAATATACGGAAACAAAAGCACATTTAGACTAAGACGAAACAAAACACATACGAGGACTAGTACGGTCCTTTACAAACCCTCTTTTATTAATGATTGAAACCCTCTTCCATTAGTTGTCATTCAGCATGCTAACTGGATATTGATTAACTATTTTCCCATCAGTATTTTGCCCCTTTGTCATACCAAAGCCATGAAGACAACAGTATGAAAAAGAACAACAGATACAGGTCAGGGGCGCTGCCAGAAATGTTGGGCCCTATGAAAGATTTGAATGATGGGCCCCCTTAAGGGCCCCTGTCAGTGCTTTTGGGCCCTCTTAAGGGCCCCTATCAGTGCTTTTGGGCCCCCTTAAGGGCCCCTGTCAGTGCTTTTGGGCCCCCTTAAGGGCCCCTGTCAGTGCTTTTGGGCCCCCTTAAGGGCCCCTGTCAGTGCTTTTGGGCCCTCTTAAGGGCCCCTGTCAGTGCTTTTGGGCCCCCTTAAGGGCCCCTGTCAGTGCTTTTGGGCCCCCTTAAGGGCCCCTGTCAGTGCTTTTGGGCCCCCTTAAGGGCCCCTGTCAGTGCTTTTGGGCCCCCTTAAGGGCCCCTGTCAGTGCTTTTGGGCCCCCTTAAGGGCCCCTGTCAGTGCTTTTGGGCCCCCTTAAGGGCCCCTGTCAGTGCTTTTGGGCCCCCTTAAGGGCCCCTGTCAGTGCTTTTGGGCCCCCTTAAGGGCCCCTGTCAGTGCTTTTGGGCCCCCTTAAGGGCCCCTATCAGTGCTTTTGGGCCCCCTTANGGGCCCCTATCAGTGCCCTTAGAATCTGTAACACCATTCCCCCCCTAGCAGGCACCCATGGATACAGGACAGGATTTAACATCTTAACTGGATATTGGTCAACTATTTTCCCATCAGTGTTTTGTCATAACAATGCCATGAAGAACAACAGATACAAAACAGGATAGTGACACTTTCTGTCTTAGTATATTCACCACCTGTGGTCTTAGCATTCCCTACATGCAACTTAGATGGGGTTTGAATATTGTTTTCCCCCCTCATTTCAGATGGTACTAAGTTGGCAACCTTAACATGCACGTACATGCATGCATACACTACACACACACATACCCCTAAACTGAGTAATCTGTAGAAAAGTAAGGTATTCTCCGTGCTCCTGTTCCTCACTATGTGGTTTGTTACCAGAGCATCCCAGATGTGATGAATTTGCTTATTTCATTTAGAGCGGGGTCAAGACACAGTCTGCGGTAAATAAAATACAAACACATTTAAGCTGAGTAATGTCACCTCGTCAGTTGGAAGAGAACCTAACGACTGGTCTTGTTCTGTTAGCTGCATGTTGCCTGTTATCTGTATGTCCTGACTGGTCCAGGTCTGTTTGCTGCATATTGCCTGTTCTGGTCCTAAGGACCATTCAGTAATTCATCTCTTAATTTATGTGTTTTTCCTTGAGTAATTTACCAAAGTGTCTCAGTCATAGTATGTTACCGCCTACTGGCCAGTTTAGATGCAACAGATTTAATGAAAGTTCTCATCTCTCGTTCTCATTGCTCGCGCACTGCTCGTTTGGAACGAGGGTTCAGTTGATAAACAAAACTTCAGTTGAAGCAAGTTGTTCCTTGCTCAACGAAATCTTATGTCAACTTTATAATGTCAATTCTATACCCTTCACAGTTATGATTCCACCACGGGGGCAATGTCGGTGAGTCACACTGGACTTATAAATGTATGAGTTTTATGGTCAATATTTTCTGAAGATTAGATGTGTTGTAACAAGAGGAGTGATACTGCTACTAGCCTGTCTACAGAATACTGGTTAGCTTCCCGTAACGGCAACAGTCATTCTTCTCATTAGAAAATGATACTGTATGTATGTGTTAAATATTATATGATTGTATATGTGAGAAGGTGCTCTCCCTTCTCACTGGTTTTAAAGACACTTGGCATGCACTATGAACAGTTGGACATCTCGTTTCATGAGCGCTCAGCGCAAGGTGGTTCTTGGCGAGCTGAAGACGCACACATACGCGCACACACACACACACACGAGACACAAGTCGGATCTTGCAGTTAACATTTATTTGAGACCATGGTGGCAGAGTGAGGTACCCACTCGCGCTACATTCCGTTTGAACACTTTGTT
>NW_026945687.1:172666-177666 GCF_034702125.1 Engraulis encrasicolus
CAGACACAGGCACGCGCACACACAACTAACACGCACAAACACATGCAGGCGCACACGCACACGCACACACACACACGCACACGCACACACACACACACACACACACACACACACACACACACGAACACAATAAACATGTGTATAATGTCTTGTGTATGTTTTATATTTGTGTATTTTTGTAAGATGACAGACACCTTAATTTCCTTCGGGATTAAGAAAAGTACTCTACTCTCTATTCTACTCTACTCTACTCTACTCTACACACACACACACACACACACACACACAGAGCACGGGGGCTCCGCAAGGTTGTGTTCTCAGCCCCCTGCTGTTCACGCTGCTGACACATGACTGCACAACGACCCACAGCACTAACCATCTAGTGAAGTTTGCGGATGATACAACACTGGTGGGCCTCATCACTAAGGGCGATGAGACCCACTACAGAGAAGAAGTAGACCTGCTGGCCAGATGGTGCAAAGACAACAACCTCCTGCTGAATGTCAACAAGACCAAGGAGATTGTCGTCAACTTTCAGAGGGTCCAAAAACAACTGCCACCACTGACCATCGACGGTGATGCTGTGGAGAGAGTGAGCAGCACCAAGTTTAAAAGAGTAAAAAGTAGAACAAACCCATGGTTCACCCCTGAACTCTCCTCTCTTTTTCAGTCAAGAAATAAGGCTTGGTCATTAGCAAGGATGAGCAAGGATGCCTCCAACTGGGCAAGTTTCAGGAAAATCAGGAACAGATGTACATTATCTGTAAGAAAGGCTAAATCTGACTATTACTTTAACCTTGTCTCTAGTTCGTACTCAGATCCTGCAAAATTCTGGAAGGCTGTAAATTACAAAAACAATAAATCTGTTACACCTATGCCTTCTTCAATTAAGTTTGATGATTGTCTACTACAAGACAAATCAGACATTTGCAGTGCTCTTAACAAACATTTTTCTTTAGCCAGTCAAAGTTTTGACAATAGCAATAATCATTCCTTTATACCTAGGGCTGGACATGATATGCGTATCAGAGACAATGTCAGAGACGATGATCTGGAATTCAGGCTTCATCCTGTGTCTAAGCATACAGTGCTATCTGCTTTATTAGCAATTGATAGTCGCAAATCCACTGGAGAAGACCAGCTAGATCCCCTTTTTCTTCGCACTGCGGCATATATAATAGCAGAGCCATTATTGCACATTTTCAATTTTTCTATTTCCACTGGAGTTGTCCCTCACTGATTCTTGAGAAAGTGGCTAAAACAGGTTGTAATGTTGACAGAAAAAAACAAAAGTGAATTACAAAATTATATGGTATATCCTCGTAGACTAAGGTCTTGGCTTTTCAGAAATGCACAAGGCCAATCTCCCCATTATGTATTTTTTTCAGAAATCAGGCTTTTCTCCGATCATACCTTGTTTTTTGTCAACACCGTCAGACACAATTAAAAGTTATTAAAATTGTATTGATTTGGTTGCATATGTATCTGGAGTTTTTAAGTGATTATGTGTATTTTTTGGTTCACACATATGCCTTTAAATGTTGAAAATTCACTTTTGTTCTATTTTAATACTGTTTCATGTGTTCTAATTTTAAAATATGTACCGTCATACGATGCTTACTTAACGCCTAAATACAACAAACATTTTTTTGTAATTTCACAAATATTCGTGTAGGCTTAAATTGGCTATTACTTTGATATTTCAACAACTCCTAAGGAAAATGTTGTAAGCACATTCCTTTAAAATGTCCAAAACTCCTTCTTACGGTGGTGACTTAAGAACTGACAGTGGTGACAGTAATCTGAGAGTGGTGAAAGTGGCCTAATTAGTACCTGCATTTAGCAAAATAAATAGCCCTCTCAAGTCAATGGCATCTTGCATAAACACTTTATTTTTGTGTGTGCACAGTATGAGCATGTGTTTTTACTTCATTAGTTAGATTATCTAGGAAGTAAGCCACTGGTTGTTGAAAATGTGGTAAAAACAGCTTTTAAGTTGTTCAAATCCAAAATATAGAGGTGTATTATCATAGATGTAGGTCTTGGCTGTGCAGTGAATGCATTGGCCAAGCTCCCCATGTTTAACATTTTTCATAAAATGGGCTCTTTCTTGTTTTGTCAACAGCGGCAGACAGAATTAGAAGTAAAAACACATGTTTACTGTATTAAAGTGAATTACTTTAACAATTCAACATAACTGTAGATACTTATTGTATGCATATTCTTAAAACATGTCAAAAACACGTAAAACATGTGTTTTTTGGTGAACTCCATCAGATGTCACCACCGTCAGGTTTTCTGACAAAAAAAACCTCCAAATGCACCTCAGTGGTGGCTAGAGTATCATTTTGGATCACAATTATTACTAACATGCCTAGTAATGTTTCATTAACCAGCACAATTTAGTATAATATGGAACAACATGATGAGCAGAACAAAATCTGACGGTGGTGACATCTGACGGTGTGAGACAAAAAAGCACTCTTTTAAATATTATGCATTGTTTGTTCACATTAGCCATTTCATTTTCGCTCTGTTTCTTGGGTGCTTCATACCTTTTCTGAAAAAAATTATATTTATTAACATTAATGTAATACAATACTATTAAAACCCCCGACGGTGTTGACAGTTTATGGTTGGGACAGTACCAGTGTCCAAACAAATTTAACAAATTGAGGACAAAATAATAAACTTACAGGAGCTTCAGTGATGGTGAAGTAGGCAGTAGAGCTAAAGGTTTGAAAAGGGGTCCTCAGTAATGAAAATTACCTTGTGCATACCTGATTTTATTGTCTTTTAGAAAAAATCTGACGGTGGTGACCAATATGCTGGACACATTTTGAGCAATCAGTAAATAATAGTAAATATTGTTTTACATCCACTATGTGCACATCTGTAGAACCACTTTAATATGGTCTTCCACATCATGGTGATATTGTTCAATTCTGTTAGTGATTTTTGTATTTTAAGTCAATTGAAATGATGATGCCAGTCCTTGGGACAGGCGTTTTTACAGGGTGTGGACAGGTTTATAGCCATGAAAAGTAATAAAATTACACTTAAATATTTCAAACAAAAATGTATTCGTGTGACAGACCCCTTGGCCATTACCTGGGTTCATTTTGTTTGTGAAAATTTAGTTGATTTTCAACAGAATTAATATTTTACTGCAGGGACATGTTTTTGCCAAACTTTCAAGAATCAGTGGCCTACACTATGGAAATTTGCACACATTACCCCGTTGCACAAGGGGGGTGATAAGACTGACCCTAACAACTATCGACCAATATCCAAGCTACCGTGTCTCTCAAAAATACTAGAGAAGTTGGTAAATGATCAGCTCAAAGAATTTCTAAATACCAATAATATTTTGAGCCCTCTCCAATCAGGCTTTAGGCCTAAACATAGTACAGTTACTGCTGCTACTAAAGTAATGGATGATATTATCACTTCTCTTGACAAGAAAAAACATTGTGCTGCCATCTTTGTGGACTTATCCAAAGCATTTGACACCGTGGACCATTCTCTGCTTCTACAAATTCTGCCTGGTATTGGTTTTAATGCAAGTGCCTGTAAATGGTTCCAGAGCTACCTTTCAAACAGACACCATACTGTAAAATTGGGTAATACTCAATCTGACCCCCTGCTAATAACCAAGGGGGTCCCACAAGGTTCAGTATTAGGTCCGGTACTCTTCACCATGTACATAAATAGCATACTTTCTCTCCTTTCCAACTGCTCTATTCATCTATATGCAGATGATACAATTTTGTATTGTGTTGCAGATTCTGTACAGCTAGCCTTGGAGAAATTGCAGCAGTCTTTTAATATCCTACAAAATGCCTTCATTAGTCTTAAGCTTCTACTTAATGTAAGCAAGACTAAATGTATGGTCTTTACTCGATCTAAGCATGGCATGAAAAATGATTTTAATATATCTACTTTAGATGGGTCTGTTATTGAGAGAGTATCACATTATAAGTACCTGGGAATCTGGCTAGATGACAAGTTCACATTCAAGAAACATACTGACTGTCTTGTCACTACGCTCAGACAAAAGCTATCTTTCCTGCACAGAAATAAATATCACTTTCCTGTTTTCTGCAGAAAAAAGTTAATTGAAGCTACTTTTCTGTCTTCCCTTGACTATGGTGATATTATTTACAGACATGCACCACTCTCTAATCTGAAGGCACTTGACACTGTCTATCATTCAGCTCTTCGTTTTATTACTGGGGATCCATATAGTACACATCATTGCCTGTTATATGATAAAGTTGGGTGGGCTCCACTTTCTCACAGAAGGGACATGCATTATTTTATTTTTATTTATAAGGCCCTCACTGGCAAACTCCCATTTTATATTATCTCTTTTAGTTTGGCACTCCAACCCATACCAAACCCGCAGCAGCAATTTTTTACTGGAGGTCCCTTATGCCCGCACTGAACTGGGTAAAACAGCTTTTAGTGTCTGTGGACCTTCAGTTTGGAATAACTTACAACAAAGGATGGGTCTTCAAGCCTTTGTGCCATTAGAACATTTTAACCCTCAAGCGACCGGCCTGTTTTTGCGACTAATCTGACCGAGCGGGGTCATTTATGACCCCAAGGAGTTTATGTAGAAATACCACTATATAAATTATTTTTTGGGGTTCATTCAAATTTATTTACATCTTGCACATACTTGTCCCTCATCTAAAGCAAAAAAATGTGAATTTGAACATTTTATTTTTTTGCTAAAAATAGTCAAACTTACATACGTATATGCTAAATATGATGTATACCCTCATTTGCATATGTAAACATCAAAATACAAAAAACATCCAATACATTTTTTTCTTCTCTCATCATCAGTAATCAACTGAGAAAGTGTCATGGTGATATATATCATTTAAATTTTTACTTGTAGTGGTCTCACCATAATAATACAGTATATTTATGCTAATTATGGAAATTGCTCAAAGTGAAACTTTGAGAAACCAAGCTAAATTCTATTCATT
>NW_026945687.1:182666-280166 GCF_034702125.1 Engraulis encrasicolus
CGGCACGTTTTGTGTAAGCTTAGTTGTTAGAATTTGTGTACTTTTGGAAACAGTCTTGGATCCGCTCGTGGGACCAGAGGTTGCGGTAAATAAATTGGTAACAGAACAAAGTTTGCCTTGTGCTTGTCATGAGCTTTTCGTGTGCGTCTAAAAGACTGCACATTGTTTTGTTGCTTAACTTAACTTCATTTCAGTGAGAATGATGTGGGGTAGTTTTCGCTTCGTTGGACAACGCAGCATCTGTAGGCCTAAATGATGCGCCACAACGTCCATATTTTCAGACTGTACGAGTACCCAGACTTCTGCAGTGGGTTGCACCAGCTGGTCATAATTTCCAACGTGAGCGTGTTCGAGCATACAGACGAGTAAAAAATAGTTGCACTTTGCATATAGTTTTTAAAACTGAATGAGATGGCTGTCAGGAAGATGGAAAACAAATTTAAAACATGGGTCATAAAACAGGGATGGTGATGATACCATCTCGGAATGGCATTGTAAATCGCCAAGATCTTGGTTAGTTCTCTTTCTAAAGAGACCGTATATTTTCATTAGCCTACGAAATACAGTTTAACCCCCCTTTTTAGCGACAGGATAAGCACAAGGAAACGCAGGTTGGTTGACTGCTGCAAATCGTATAATTCAATTCTTTATTTACTTCAGACTCAAAGTACATGGTCCATATCAAGACAACAGTCAAAACATTACATAGAGAAGTTAAGACAAAGAAAAATAAGAAATAAAATAAGAAAATAAAATGAAAGATGGGAACATCCATCAAACAAATAGCTACAGTGCCGCCTAAGCTTGGAGGAGAACCTCACAGAACACTTTACTGGACTCACGAGGGTTTGAATAATGCAGTTCTGAGAGCAGTCCAGTCTGCACATGAACTTATAAATAACATTTCTCAAGACTGCATCACACCCAGGCACACTGGAGTACACAAAGAGGTAGCTAGCACTGGTCCATCTTGGTAGCTTCATCAACAGTCTCATAGAGTCATTATATGCTACTGTCAGCTTCTGGTAGCTGCTTTTCTTATACCTACACCATAAGTGAGCAGTATACATGGGTGTACAGAAGGCTTTAAACAGAGAGCATTTGACATTGACTGAGCACATGCTAAACTTGCGAAGTAACATGTTGGCCTGGGCATACAATTTACGTCGTTGACGATATATGTCACGATCATCACTGAGATCATCCGAAATTATATGACCAAGGTACTTAACTTCTTTACACACCACAAGTGGGCTATCACACAAATAGAAAACAGGGAATGTCATCTTCTTATCTTCTTTCGTTCTCACTATCATGACATTACTTTTCTTTGCATTAAATTTAATGTCATAAACAAGCCCATATTGAGTGCATACTTTAAGTAATTGTTGCAGCCCAGCACTACATGGGCTCACAATGGCCAGATCATCTGCATACATAAGGTGATTCACCAAAGAATTACCAATAAAACCGCCTGTGGAACACAAACTTAACTGGGCAGATAAGTCATTCATGTAAACATTAAACAAGGCAGGAGATAAAAGCCCACCTTGGCGGACACCATTAGATACATGAAATGGGGTGGATATACCACACCCCCATTTGACACGCATCGTCTGTTGGCTGTACCAGTACACAAGGATCCTGATGATGACCTTTGGGACGCCCTTCTGTAGTAATTTAATAAATAATTTAGTATAATTTATGCTGTCAAAAGCCTTAGAAGCATCGAGGAAACACATAAAAACAGTAGATTTCTGGTTCACATATTGAGCTACCATTTCCTTTAACGCAAATATGCACATATCAGTGCCATGTTTCTTCTTAAAGCTAAACTGGTTGTCTGTTGTTAATAGAAAAACATCAAGCCTTTTAATGAGGACCTGTTCTAAAACTTTGGAGGGAATACTAGACAACGCTATAGGTCTGTAGTTGTCAATACTATTCAGTTTGCCTGCTTTGTCCTTCAGTACAGGAACAAGCAATATGGCCAAAAGAGACTCAGGTAGCACTTCGTGGGTGAGGAGTCCAGTAAAACACATTGCTAAAAGAGGGCAGAGTTTCTTGCTGCCATACTTCAGGTGCTCAGCACAGATTTGATCCATGCCACATGCTTTATTATTATCAAGTGCAGATATTGCCTCAAGAATTTCATCAGATCTTATTACAAAGTTTTCAGATGAATCAATATGATTAACTTCAAATGACTCGTTCTTTATACAATTAAATAGATCTTGGTCATGCTTACGCCATTTTTCAACAATATTTTCAGTACCAGACACCCCATCTATATAATATATAATATAATGTATGCCAGTGTGTCGAGATGTTGCTGGTTAGCCAGCAGACTTGACAGGCGGCGTGAAGCCAATTTGCTGGACATAGTGTAGGGCTATGTTTCACAAACATAACTCCAGAATTGTCACGACTGCTTTATTCGGACTGCCGTCCGATTCATCCCTTTGTGTCGCTAAATATTTGACTGCTTACTGCCGTGACAACAAGGCCTACCAGCGTGCAGAAGTTAGGGGGGGAAGTCACAACATTCACAAACAAACCAGCAATGCCTTCAAACCAGAAATGGGCTGCAATTTATTATAAAGTTGATATTAGGATTCATATCAGAGGATACATTATGTTGGACTGTTGCGTTGCCCTCTCATGTGGGTTTTGCTGTGAACAAATGAATGACCGCTGTCCTTGGTGCTAGCGCGTTGTGACAGCGCTGCGTCTTCACCCAAATCATTCCCTAGCCTTCCGCCACTGTTCTAGAACTAAGTAGAATGATCCGCTGCACAAATACAATTTTCTTTCTGACGTAATATTCTACTGAAAATGGCTGCGCCCATGGCTAGTAGTAAAACAAATCTGGGAGCGCAAGGCTACGGGCTAAAAATGTAAAAAAAAGATGAGAAATCGATTTTTGGGGACGTGTCATCAAAAATAGGAAAATTGAAAATTTAAGCTGGAGCTTGGAGACCAAACATTTCGTGCCTCAGCCTCAAACAAAGCCAAGCAGCTCCCTGATTACCTTCAACTATAGGGCTACCTTTACACAGAGCCATACAGAGGGGAGAGTTACGCGATTGGAGGACCAGGAATTAAATGGCAGCTCCGCCTTTCAGCGAGATAAGGTTGTTCCTAAAGCGGCTGTCTTTCCATAGACTCAACATAGAACCACCACATTAACAGCCAAAAATCATGAACTATACTGCAGGGTAATCACCACAAATATGTAAACCATCAACTGTCTCAGTGGTGATAATCACAACAGTTTTACCATCTGTGATGTTTATCTGAAGTTATTACTACGAACAGCAAGTCTTGTCATATTCCCTGCATTGCATCGCATTGCATTTGCTGTGTGCTACGCCCACCACTACTAACATTCGCAACGCTGAGCAGTACTGAGAAGCTAAAACAGCTAATTTTGCTAATGAGGAAGTCGGCCTTAGCACACAGCGGAGATTGCCCGATTCTCCCTTCTGTATGGCTCTGCCTTTACACATCTACGTACCTCTAGTGCTATGGTGTCAGGCAAGGGACAAACTTCAACAAGGCAAAGGACAAATTCAACTAACCACAGTCCATTCACAACTCACACATACAATGTCACTCAACCACACACCAACCATTTTGAAGTACATAGAAAAATTTATATCTTTTTGATTAAATTTTATGTTTTAGAAAAATATACGGAAACAAAAGCACATTTAGACTAAGACGAACAACAAAACACATACAAGGACTAGTGCGGTCCTTTACAAACCCTCATTCATTAATGATTGAAACCCTCTTTAGTTGTCATTTAGCATGCTAACTGGATATTGATAACTATTTTCCCATCAGTATTTTGCCCCTTTGTAATAACAAAGCCATGAAGACAACAGTATGAAAAAGAACACAAGATACAGGCAGGGGCGCCGCCAGAAATTTTGGGCCCTATGAAAGATTCGAAAGTTGGCCCCCTTAAGGGCCCCTGCCAGTGCTTTTAGACCCCCTTAATGGCCCCTGTCAGTGCTCGGGCCCTTAGAATCTGTAACACCTTTCCCCCCCTAGCGGCACCCATGGATACAGGACAGGATTTAACATCTTAACTGGATATTGGTCAACTATTTTCCCATCAGTGTTTTGTCATAACAATGCCATGAAGAACAACAGATACAAAACAGGATAGTGACACTTTCTGTCTTAGTATATTCACCACCTGTGGTCTTAGCATTCCCTACATGCAACTTAGATGGGGTTTGAATATTGTTTTCCCCCCTCATTTCAGATGGTACTAAGTTGGCAACCTTAACATGCACGTACATGCATGCATACACTACACACACACATACCCCTAAACTGAGTAATCTGTAGAAAAGTAAGGTATTCTCCACGCTCCTGTTCCTCACTATGTGGTGTGTTACCAGAGCATCCCAGATGTGATGAATTTGCTTATTTAATTTAGAGTGGGGTCAAGACACAGTCTGCGGTAAATAAAATACAAAAACATTTAAGCTGAGTAATGTCACCTCGTCAGTTGGAAGAGAACCTAACGACTGGTCTTGTTCTGTTAGCTGCATGTTGCCTGTTATTTGTCTGTCCTGACTGGTCCAGGTCTGTTTGCTGCATATTGCCTGTTCTGGTCCTAAGGACCATTCAGTAATTTGAGTATCAATTCATGTGTTTTTCTTTGAGCAATTTACCAAAGTGTCTCAGTCATAGTATGTTACCGCCTACTGGCCAGTTTAGATGCAACAGTTTTAATGAAAGTTCTCACATCACGTTCTCATTGCTCGTGCACTTTCTCGTTTGGAACGTGACTTCAGTTAGTAAACAAAACTTCAGTTGAAACCGCGAGCTGTTCCTTGCTCACTGAATTCAGTCAACTTTAATGTTAAATCTAAACTCTTAACAGTTATGATTCCCCCACGGGGGCAATGTCGGTAAGTTAAATTAGTCTTACAAATGTATGTGTTTTATGGTCAATATTTTTTTAAGATTGTTGAAACAAGATGAGTGATATACACTGTTACTAGCCTGTCAGAGTATTGGTTAGCTTCCCGTAACGGCAACAGTCATTCTTCTCATTAGAAAATGATACTGTATGTATGTGTTAAATATTATATGATTGTATATGTGAGAAGGTGCTCTCCCTTCTCACTGTTTTTAAAGACACTTGGCATGCACTATGAACAGTTGGACATCTCGTGTCATGAGCGCTCAGCGCAAGATGGCTCTTGGCGAGCTGAAGACGCACACATACGCACACACACACACACGCACACACACGCACAAGTCGGATCTTGCAGCTAACATTTATTTGAGACCATGGTGGCAGAGTGAGGTACCCACTCGCGCTACATTCCGTTTGAACACTTTGTTTCTCTCTGCTCGTCATCACTGTTGAATCGGAAGCGCGCACCGGTTTGACCGATACTCCATCCAATGTGACTGTGGGGGTTCAGGGGAAATGTTTGAATATGTGGACTCAAAATGCATTGCCATTATCCAAACTTCACAATGTGTGCTAGCGGTGTAATGATTGGGATGTGGGACATGTACTGGGGGCAACAGCGTTATTTTGTTACTTTTGTATTGTCATGTATTTTTGTTTCATGTTACTTTGTGGTACCTGGCAGTTGTGAATATGTGCATAAACTGTGTAGCCTTTGTAAGGTGTCGGAGGTTGGTTAGACCAATCATCCAATTTAGGTTAATGATTAGGATACTTCCCCTGGTGTGAGGGGCGAGGTCTATTTAAACCAGTCGTGGTTTGTGGTCGAGAGAGAGCTTCAGAAGCAGCTGTAACAGGTGAAAAGCTGTGCTCTGAAAATGTGTAGTATTTTGCAAGTCCTGCTGTTAATCGGATGTAGCAGAGACTCTGAGCAGTGAACGTGTCAGTTTATAATTCAGAGGTACCAAGTTTATGTTTATTGTCAAGTTTGGTCATTTTCTTTTGGTTGCCCTCGTGCACTGTTTATTTTGAAAATAAATTTTTGCAAACATTCGAAATACCGTTTGGACCTCAGTATTTAACACTTCATCTCCTGATCTCCACCCGTGTCGGTAATCCTACAAGTGAGACGAAACATCTTCCTCACAGTATAGATATGGATGTATATGTTGAATATGGATTTGGAATCGGAGAGACAACAAGAGCTAAAATGTGTTCTATTCTGTGTTTATGTTCAGTTTTACAGCATAAGTATTACCCGCGGTGACGAGTAATAAAGGAATACAGACGATTGGGATGTTTCTTATTGTTTTCCTTTCCTGGCTGTTTACACGCACTGGATAGCTGAATACGCAAATGTTCAGTGAGACCAGAACATTGCCTGTTATCTGTCTGTTCTGACTGAGATCTTGAATAGGAGAGGCAGGATGTGTAGAATGTTTAGTACCTCAACTTCCAGGGTTTGCAGTCTGGATGACACCCAGCTGGAGATGACAGTGTCAGTGATGATAATGGTGATGATATGCCTGTGCCCTTCAGCTTCATGAGACGTGAGGAGTGTGAGATCAGGGCAGAGACCAGATAGGAACAACTCTGCCCTGACAGAATACACTCCTCCAGCCTGGGAGAGACACCAGAATATAGTTAGACAACCTACACATCAGCACCACACACACACACACACACACACACACACACACACACACACACACACACACACACACACACACACACACACACACACACACACACACACACACACACACACACACACACACACACACACACACACACACACACTTTGAAGGTGTAATATATTTAGGTTCTCACAATTCCCTTACTGATAATATATCCATACCAGTAAAAAATACACCAGGAGACGGACTACAAACACGACTGGTTTATTTTATTCCATTTGACAGACGGCCCACACGTTACACATCTGGGGAATATGAGAGAGCCAAGTGCCACCAGATGGCACTGTTACAATGTAACATGACAATAACAAGAGTCTAGCTCCACAAAATAAATGTCAATATCAATCAGTATATTACAGAGGGGAAATGGCAGCTAACTGTAGTGCTACTTCAAAACAAATTGCTTGATGAGCTTTTCAGACTTCTAAACAGTCCCCAAATAATTTGTTTAGAATGCCAACTCCCTCCGAAGACAACGAAAACAGTTTTGAGCAACTTGAAGATTTATTAATGGTTGTTACAAAAAACAAAAAAAGTCTGGCATCTTTGCTTGTGTCCTCTTCGCTAGGTCAGCATTATAGCAGCTACACTTGCAAATTCTCATTATGAATGTCAGGGCTGTCATTAATAAATATATTGGTTTTCTCACTAAGCAATACTGTATATCATCATTGTAGGGTATTTTCGTAATTCTTAACTAAAATCTTAGTAGGTTGGAGCTTTGTGGCTGACGCGTGTTCCAGGATCCAAGGGAAATGAAATGTCTTCCACCGAAGTCACGTTTAGTATATTTATTGTAAAACATAAAAGACAAAATAAACGAGTACAAATGAAAATAGACTTTCTAAACTTTTGAAATCTAAATCTAAGGCTCCACAGACCACGGAAATGTTACAGCACGACGGCATGGGCATGCCACGACATGACACGGTCAGAAAACCGTGAGGCACCAACCTTCCTCCAGCCGTGTCGATCCAAGAATGGCTACTGTGCTGGGCACCTCGCGCACAATTCCCAAGTCATTAAAGGCGCGCGTACGTAACCTCCAGTAAATATTTAAATCCACATTTTAACCATGTACATATGTTTTTAATCTAAATTATTACTATCAATCATGAATTTCAATGAAATATCAAATATCTTATCAATATAAAATTATAACATGAAGTATCAATATCAAATACACAAAATATGGGGCAAATTCAAAATTAAGCATGAAATAGGCATCTGGCGCCTACATTACCGGCCCCTAATTGTTCTAATAACAAAGTAACATAGGACAATTACCACACTTCTTCTTCTTAAATAAAACATGAATATCCATATCCACAATCAAGAAATGTGCAAATTACTGTTGCATAAGCACAATGCTATGAATGAAATGCACTTAAGTGTCCATTGTCAAAACTTTCAAGGATATAGAGTCCATAATCGCTCCATCTGCAATGAAGAAAGAAAGGAAAGAGAGAAAAGAGGTAGAGAAGTAAAGAGAGAGTAGAGCCAGAGGTCGCTAGTACATAGCTCATCGATGGGGCTTAGCCTTTACCACTAGCCCAGTCAGACTCCACAAGCAGACAGATCTCCGTAATGGGTCTGTCTAAGATGGTAGTCTTTGTCTTCAACTTGACTCTGCGGACCAGACCGTTTTTGTCTGGAACTGCTTCGATGATCTTGCCCATACTCCAGGAGTTTCTCGGCGCGCAGTCATCCACAAGGAGAACGACGTCTCCTTCAGCAAAGTTCCTGGATGCTGTGGCCCAGCGCTGGCGCTCCTGTAGTTGAACAGGTGTTGTACCTGTTTCCACCTGCGCCTTGAGTATAGGTCGTCCTGGTCAAACAACCCCTGAGGGTTTCGTTTTCAGCAGCAGTAAATGATTAGGCGTCAGAGCCTCTAAATCATTTGGATCATTGGATGCCCTTGTGATCGGACGGCCGTTGATGATCGACTCTGCCTCGCACAGGAATGTATGAAGGCCTTCCTCATCAAGGATCTGTTCTCTCACAGTTGAATTCAGCACTTTCCGGATTGATCGTATCAACCTCTCCCATGCTCCGCCGTGATGCGATGCGGTGGGAGGGTTGAACGTCCACTTGATCCCATGCTGGAGGAACAGATGCTGAAACGGTGAGGAGTTCCAGTCAGCAATAGCTTCCCTCATAGTGTGGTATGAGATGTCATTCCGTAGGATTTTGATGCTAAAATTGATTTTATTGCTTCATTTGCTTCATTTGGGGTCCTACTATTGAAAAATGATGGGTTTCGAATTTTCTGACCCCGTTATACCCCTCCTCTAGGGGGCGCTTTCTGGCCCTAGCCAGTATAGCTACCGAACCCATATATCTACTAATAATTATCACATTTCCACAATCTTGGTGTCAATTACAGGGTTATTGATGATGCTGAGTCCATTTATGACAGTTTCATTATGGTCAGAAGTTGCTATTACACATATTTTGGAGATTTAAAGGCTATTTTGTCCACCTACAAGCCTCCTGTGGGGGATATAACTACTATGGCATCAATCACATTGGAGCTGTGCACATAATATAAATAATACATATTTCAATTCTATTAGGATCAGTATTGTGAGAAAATGATAGGTTTCAAGCTTTATGACCCCTTTATACCCCTCCTCTAGGGGGCGCTTTGTCACCTCGGCCAAGATACATAGTGCAACCATAAATGCAGCAATAAAGATCCTATTTTCACAATAATGGTATCAAATTAGGGGTTATGGAGGATCCTGAATCCATTTATGACAGTTCTACTGTGATCAGAAGTTGTTATGACTCATTTTTAGGTTGAGGCCACCTGTTAAACAAAACCGTTTAACAGAAGATAATAACTGTCTAAATGTGCGTGTACACCAAAGGTGACCAATGCTACCAGAGCAACTGAAGTCATTATTTCTCTATGGATGTTTATATTGGCACTGACTATCAAAGAATAATTGGACTCGAAAAAACTATTAGAACAAGGTGTTCTGCAAAACATGAACGAGGCTGGCGAGTTTTGTTCACCTGATTTAAAAAAAAAAAAAAAACAATTACAACTGTAATTTACAAACTTAAACTTCTAGAAAAACCCCACTGGACAGAACACCTTCCATGGCACAGTGGTTGTAATGCAATCAAAGAGATAAATATTTACACTAGATGCTGTCAACCAACTCCTTGTCATCCCTGAGGAGCTCCTGTCCCCATATCTCAGGTTTGATGTAAAACACTTGCAGCAACCAATCATCAGGACCAGGCCAGTTCGATTTACAACTTCCAAACAGAGACATGTGGACTACACTGTTTCCAAAGCCTTCACTCATACATGGACACTTGCCAATTAGTTAGCAACAGATCCAACCAACACCACAGAAAGTGAGAAAGGCACACACATGAGAATGAGCAGCAGCAGCTAGGCACAGAAGAGGAAACTGACCATGATGCTTTCATTCTGTCCATAATTGAACACACATCCAAACATTGGTTGTATGGAGTCATCCATACTTGCTCCACCAAATCTCCACTGATATTCCAGCCATTTGAGACTCATAGAGGAGAACTCTCGTCACCTTTGCTCTTGCGTGCTCTTGAGATTCAGCGGTCACTGGGCAATGGTGACTGGATTCTGAGAGCAGGTGTTTTGCACATAGGTATGCAGTGTTTGCTGCACTGTTTGCTCTTGGGGGAAAACAATTGATGGAAGAGGCATTGTATGCTCCATTGAAAGTGGTTCATACTCTTCAGCAGCTCTCCGTGGAATCTTTGGTGGGAAAGCACACATCTGGGCCCTTGCATATCACATCCCAACTAGCCTGGCTATTATTGTGATGAGATTTGATGCCATTTCCTTTGATGCAATGTCCTGCTCAGTCCAGTTGCATTGCAATTGCAGAGTAACATCTAGGCCTTTTATTTGGAAAATACCCAACCTCTTCAATCAGGAGAAGACACTAGAGTTTGCTCAGTTTCTTGTACAACACCTATAAGAGCAAGTGGAGAGTCTTCAACATATCATTGATTTGTGCTTGTTGTCCAGTGGACTGTTGAGGTTATCTGGCTGTCATGAGGAACCTTATCAAGTACTTCTTTGCATATGATCTCCTGAATTATGCTCGCCTCATGGCAGTCCATCTTGCTCAGATTAATGCTCTGAAACAAGATGATCCTATGTTCTACAGGTGATTTTGTTGCGGCCAAATCAGAGGTTCCCTTCAGTCATTCGTTCACAGATCAGAACCTAGAGTAGGAAGCTCAAGTGTCATGGTGGGAAAGTAGGACTGAGTGAAGATGCCACTGCCTTTGTCTTGTCACCACAACACCACATCTTGCTCATATTGTGATGCAGTAATTGTATCGCTCCCCGCAATCCAGCAAGTCTGTGCAAAGTGAACACTCCCAGCTTAGGTGACATGTTGCCATCAGATCAAGGGCAAAAGCTGTGAAGATGCATAATTCAATTAAGCTCTACTGCACTGGCAATTCATTTGCACTTCAGTCTCCTCTTCAGAGAAAGGTCCGAAATAGTTTGAACATTTCATTCAGGAGAGACTCCGGAGATACTTTACTTCCTTATTACACATGGAAGCAGGCTTGTGAGCTTGTGCCTAAACTAGAGGAGACAATTGAAAATTACTGCATAAAATGTAATTTGTACCATGCTCCCTGTGCACTATAGATGTACCTCTCTATATCCCAACTGCTGAGCCTCATGCCTGCTGTTGAAAGAGCTACAGGTGAAATGCTGGTGTCCCTTCAAATGACTGACAATACACAAGCTGAACCAGAGTTCTAATTGTTGATGCTATGGTTGCAACTGGAGTTTAGTTTGATCATATCTTGAAGTGACTTATTTCCTTGTGCCAATTTGCACCTGCTTAACAAGTGAAGCAGCACTCCTTAATGACCAGCACTCCTCAGTGATCAGTTGTTTTTTTAGTGTCTGCCCAATTCTTCCTTAGATAGAAAGAAGTGGTGTGGTTTTCAAGGAAGGGATTTATGTTCAAGCAGGCTGGTTACTATTCATGTTCATGCATTTTTTTATGAATTAGTTGATATTACCATTACAGCACATGATCTTTTTCACTTCGAAACTGTTACTTCAAAAATGGTTACTCCATGGGGCCTTTACCTCTAACCAAAAAGGCACTATATTAAACACAGCTACTGTTGTTGTTCACATACAAATTACACAGTTGGTCAGCATCTACTTCCTGAAAGCACACAGCCCCCTCAGGTTAGTTAATATTTAGTCTTTATTTCAAGGGGATCCTGGTATATTCATTTTTAATCGTGTTATTGACCAATCTCATCAATTAAAGAATGACAATTCTTGACCTCAACCTAAAAATGAGTCATAACAACTTCTGATCACAGTAGAACTGCCATGAATGGATTCAGGATCCTCCACAACCCCTAATTTGATACCATTATTGTGAAAATCGGATCTTTATTGCTGCATTTATGGTTGCGCTATGTATCTTGGCCGAGGTGACAAAGCGCCCCCTAGAGGAGGGCCATAAAGGGTCATAAAATTTGAAACCCCTCATTTTCTCACAGTACTGATCCTAATAGAATTGAAATCTTTATTATTTATATTATGTGCACAGATCCAATGAGACGGATGCCATAGTAGTCATATCCCCCACAGGAGGCTTGTAGGTGGACAAAATAGCCTTTAAATCTTCGAAATATGTGTAATAGCAACTTCTGACCATAATGAAACTGTCATAAATGGACTCAGCATCATCAATAACCCTGTAATTGACACCAAGATTGTGAAAATGTGATAATTATTAGTAGATATATGGGTTCGGTAGCTATACTGGCCAGGGCCAGAAAGTGCCCCCTAGAGGAGGGGTATAACGGGGTCAGAAAATTCGAAACCCATCATTTTTCAATAGTAGGACCCCAAATGAAGCAAATGAAACAATAAAATCAATTTTAGCATCAAAATCCTACAGGAGCTGTTTTTCAGACAATTCATACCACACTATCAGCTCACGATTGGCAGCAACGAAATTCGTCCCGTTATCCGAGCGAATCTCTTTCACTTGTCCTCTGCGTGATATGAAGCGCCGGATCGCGTTAATGCACGAATCAGTGTCCAATGACGAGGCCACTTCGATGTGCACTGCGCGAACGGCCAAACAAGTGAATATGACTCCGTATTTCTTTAAGATGGTTCTTCCACGTTTGACCTCCAGTGGTCCGAAATAATCCACACCAACTTGAGTAAAAGGTGGGTCATCTGGGCTCACTCGATCTTGTGGAAGATCAGCCATAAGTTGGCTTCCAACTTTTCCGTGCAAGCGGCGACAAGTCACACACTTCCCAGTTGCTTTCCTAATAGCCATGTTCAAAATCTTTGGCGCAGCTCAGAGAGCATGTAATTGCGCCCTCCGTGCCCAGTCTTAAAGTGAATCTGTCGGAGGAGTAACGTTGTTATGTGAAAGTCTTTGGACAGAATGACTGGCTGCTTGCTACTTTCTGGCATAGCTGCCCGACTTAGTCTTCCGCCAACTCGCAACAGGTCATCTTGAAGTACTGGGTTTAACTTGAACAAGTGACTACTGCGCTTCACACACTGACCTTTGTGCAAAGCCGCAATCTCCTCTGAGTATTTCTCTTTCTGGCAGAATCTGATTATGTCAAGTTCTGCTTGATCCAGGTCTTCCACTGACAGTTGAGTAGGTCTAATGCTCGCCTTGAAATTGTCAATCTGGCTTTGGATCTGCTGTTCACGTTGAACTGCACTGTCCTCGGTGTTGGCTGCACGCAGCTCTTTGCGTTTTTGACAGAGGCTTCGCAGTATGGCCTTCAACTTCAGGAACCACGATGTGGCTCTTTTCAATCTGATCCAGGATGAAAAGTAGTTGATCAGTCTTTTGAATGGAGAGACATTCTCTTCCACTTCCACTCGATTCACTGTGACCTTTTTGATCTCAGGATCATCTGACGTAAGTTGTGTGTGGCTCAATGGAGTGTTAGGCCAACTCTCTTCAGGACCGTGGAGAAACTCGGGTCCAGACACCCATGTGGTGTTCTTCAGGAATTGATCCACTCTTTGCCCTCTAGAGCCACAGTCAGCTGGATTCACATCGGTGCTGACATGTCTCCACTGCTCCACGTCAGAGTTCTTCAGGATAGCAGAAACTCTGTTTGCCACAAACGTGCGGAAACGTGTGGTCTCATTCTGTAGATACCGGAGTACCACCGTACTGTCGGTCCAAAAAATTGATTCTGCAAGTTCCAGTTGTAGCTCTCTTCTCAGGACACCATCCATCTTAATGGCCACAGTAGCTGCAATCAGTTCCATCCGGGGAATGGTAGGAGGCCTGAGAGGCGCTACCCTGGACTTGCCCATCATGAATGCGCAGTGTGTCTCGTTGTCTGCGTTGCGTAGGAGTAGGTAGCTGACTGACCCGTACGCATCCTCACTCGCATCCGCGAAGTGGTGTAATTGCGCAAATACGCAACTTCCAAACTCTTCAGGCTTGAGACATCTGGCCACTGAGAAGTGCTCCAAGGCAGGAAGACCAACTAGCCAGTCCGTCCACTGCTTCTTCACACGCTCAGGTAAGTCGTCGTCCCATCCAATCTTCAATCTGCATAGTTCTTGCAGGATGGCTTTCGCTGGCAAGACTACGGGTGATAGAATTCCTAATGGATCGTAGACTGAACCAATGACTGAGAGAAGTCCTCTTCTGGTGAATGGGCGATCTCTTATGGTGATCTTGAATTTGAATGTGTCTGACTCAACACACCAGTTAAGACCGAGAGCCCTCTCCAGAGGTAGTTCGTCACGATCCAGATCCAATGTTTTCATTTCTGTTGCCAATTCAGACTTGGGGATGGAGTCAAGCACTTTCCGTCGGTTGCTCACCCATTTGGTGAGACGGAAGCCTCCTTTGGCACAGATCTTCATGAGGTCTTGACACATGGATACAGCTGCCTCTTCTGTAGCGACAGACTTGAGGCAGTCGTCTACGTAGAAGTTCTGTAGGATGGTCTGAACCACTTCTGGTCTGAACTGTCCACTCTGATCTTCAGCACACCGCCTCAAGGCGAAGCTGGCGCAACTCGGTGAGGATGTGGCCCCAAATAGGTGCACGGTCATCTTGTGCTCTGTCAGCGCCTGGTTGCAGTCACCGTCTGTCCACCAGAGGAACCTGAGCATGTCAGAGTCTTCCGCAGACACCTTAACTTGGTGGAACATTGCTTCCACGTCTGCCATGATCGCAACAGGCTCTTGTCTGAATCGTATCACTACACCAATCAGACTGCTGGTCAAGTCTGGGCCCTGAAGGAGTTGGTCATTCAGGGATGTGCCTTGATACGACACTGCACAATCAAACACAACCCTTAGCTTCAGTTTGACAGGGTGGTATACGGCGTGGTGTGGTATATACCACACCCTCCCTTCCTTGTGCTTCAGCTCCTCCTCTGAAAGTTGCACCGCATAGCCTTTCTTTAGCAGGTCTTCCATGAACGCGGTATACTCCTGTCTGTAGCTGTCATTCCTGAGAAACTTCCGCTTTAGGTTTTGTGCTCGCTGCTCAGCAACTGGTCGATTGTTCGGCATATGAACCAATCTGTTCTTGAGGGGTAGACATAAGGAGTAGTGACCATCAATCAGTGCAGCAGATTCTGTGACCATGTCCATGAACTGGTGGTCTTCCCTGGACATCTCCACTTCTTCATGTTTTCCACTTTCCGGAAAGTCCACCTTGAACTGTTGCAACCACAGGTTCTCCAAACTGCTGACTGATATTCGGTTTGCTGTTTTCCTCTTTGGCCCTCCTTTGTCTTCCTGGCTGCTTGATTCCCTCAAAGGTCCGTTCACGGTCCAACCTAGCTTCGTAAGCACCGCGTATGGGCCGTTGTCAACACTGCTCACCAGCTCCCAAGGCTCCATAGCTTTGGGTACATTTGCTCCTATGAGCAATCCGATGTCGGCTTCAATGTGAGGTAAGTGTATTCCTTTAAGGTAGGTCCACCTTTCTAGATCTTTTTGTTTTGGTATATTCTCTTTTCCCACAGGTATGGACTTCTGCGAGAAGACATCTGGGAGATCGATGAACTCCTCTCCGGACAAACTGCTGACTTCCAAGCCTGACACTACGTAAGTACTAACAGGTTTCTCTGCGTTCATGGTTCTCAGCAGTATGTCGGTCTTTCTTCCAGTGAGCTTTAATTCCTTCATCAACGCCTCGCTACAGAATGTGGCCGAGCTTCCTGGGTCCAAGAAGGCGTACGTCTGCACCACTGTGTTTCTCCTCTTGGCTTTGACCTGGACAGGAACGATCGCCAGCGTGCAGTCGTCTTCCCCGGCCCCAGTCGACTCACCACCCTCGGACTCTGCAGCAATGAAGGCACTGAGGATAGCTTGTGTTTCACAACTCTGTGTCTCCTTTTCTGTTTCAGCAACGGTGTCCTTTTTCTTGATGTGCAGCAACGTTGGATGCGTTAGTGAACACACCTGGCAGGTGACCTTCGCCTTGCAGGACTTACTCATGTGACCTTGCTTTAAGCAGCCAAAACAACATCCTTTGCTCTTCAGGAAGTCGATCTTCTCGTTGTGTGGCTTGACTTTCAGCTTAGTACACGAGTCCAAGTTGTGCTCACCGTCACAGAAGAGGCACGTCTTTGTTGCAGTCCTTTCGTAATTTGTGCTCTCTTTTGGCTTTGTGTTTGCCTCCTGTTTGTCAAACTGTTTAGCACTTGTAGTGAATGACTTCTTAATCATGCTTTTCCTCTGTTCTTTGCTATTGTTTTGCTTGGGTGTAGGTGCTTTAGCTGTTGGGCTATCCTTTATGTCTCCAAAGATTGGGTGCAGTGCAATTTTGGCCTGTTTGTTGATAAACTCGACCAAGTCTTTGAATTTGATTCTCTTGTCAGGTTGCTCTTGCACTCCAAATGCGACACCTCTCCACCTTTCACGTAGCTTGTAGGGAAGCTTCAAAACAATGGCCTTCAAATTCGCAACATTATCAAGCTCCTCCATGTAGCTTACTTCAGTCATGGTGTTGAGGCATGCTGTCAGAAAGAGTGAGAAAGCATTCAGTGATTCAGCATCCTCTGGCTTGATAGGCGTCCAGCTTGTCACTTTGTTCATGTAGGCTACAGCAATCTTGTAATCGTTGCCGAAGTGTTCTTTTAGCAACCTTTTGGCTTTCTGGTAGCCTTCCTCTGGCTTCATATGAAGGCAGCTCTTTATCAGCTCTTTAGGCTGTCCACTCGTAAATTGCTCTAAAAAGTAGAGACGATCCTTGGGGCTTTCAGTGCGTGATTCTACGCCATGCTCAAATGCCCTTATGAAAGTGTTATAATCAAGGGGGTCACCATTGAATGTGTGAATGTCTAATGGTGGCAGGGTCATCATTTTTTGTTGCTTCACCATCAACTCGGTTATTGTATTCTGACGTGTCATAACACTACAGAGTGTTTCAACTGCATGGTCATCTGCTACAGGTGTAGCTCTATGCTGCTGTGGGCCAGTAAGCTGTGGCAGTTGTGCACGAACGGACTGAAACTGCGGTGCAGCTGTAGACTGAGGCGGCCGCACACCAGTGGATTGAATCTGCTGTATAGCAATGGGCTGAGGCTGCATTGGCATGAATTGGCCATGTGTACTTGTATTGTCAGTGACTGGATTTCGAATTACAGGCAGGTTCATATGTCCAGAATCAATTGCCATTGAATGACGTGATGAATGGCGTGATGCATGGCTCACTTGAGAAGAGCATTCATTTTCATAATTTTTGAAAATGTTTATTTTTGCATCTGAAGCTGCAATGAGCGTTTGCAAATCCAATTGTTCCTTTTTAGCCTTTATTTCAGCTTCCTGGCGTTTTAAATCCGCTTCTAATTGTTCCTTTTGAGCTTTTAATTCAGCTTCTTGTCGTTTTGATTCAGCTTCTAATTGTTCCCTTTTAGCTTGTAATTCAGCTTCTTGAAACTGTAAATCTTGTTTTTGTTGCAAAGCGGTTGCCTCTGCGAGCAATGTGGCTTTCTCCATCTCTGCTTTAAGCCTTAGCTTTGAGGAAGTGGTGGATACTTTACTTCCAACTACTGTCTCGCGCCCTCTACTCCTCCTGCTGGAGGTAACGGATAGAGCAGATGCACTGTCTGAAGGGTTAATTTCAGCGTCATAGCGTCTTGCTTGTTCAGCGCGAGCCGCGGCCGCTTTGATCCACATTTCCACATGTTCAGTGAAGCCCTGCATTCGGCTCGCATTCGGGTTAAACCAAGCATTTTGGTCCCTCTCAAAATCTTCCTCATTCATTAATTGTTGCAGACCATCATTTATCTTACAAAACTCTCCGAATGAATCTTGAAAGTCCACACGCAGTTTCTGTTTAACTGTGTCCACGTTATCGAATTCCATCAGCGTTTCAATCTGGTTAACTTGGCTAGTTAGATGTCCTAGCTTAGCTTTCCTCGACTGAGTTAAGCGGTGTCGCTTATCTTCAACAGCTTTATCGGTCATTTTCGGTTCTCTTTTTCCACTAGTTAAATCTTCAGTAACTTGTTCCATAATGGCAAACTTCCGAAATAGCAAACAGGTTGCAGCTTACCAGAATGAGCATCCACTTGTCTCGTGGTAGTTACCTTCCATCCATGTGTTCACGCACGGCAAACTTCTGACCTTGATAAGCGTTGTCCACGGCTTCCACTGTTTCCACGAGTCCTTTGTCCTTTTCCACACAAAGCAGAAGGTTTTCTGACTAAAGATGTAGGGTATTTTCGAAATCTAAAACTAAAATATTCAAAGGTTGGAGCTTTGTGGCTGACGCGTGTTCCAGGATCCAAAAAGAAAAGAAGTCTTCCACCGAAATCACGTTTAGTATATTTATTGTAAAACATAAAAGACAAAATAAACGAGTACAAATGAAAATAGACTTTCTAAACTTTTGAAATCTAAATCTAAGGCTCCACAGACCACGGAAATGTTACAGCACGACGGCATGGGCATGCCACGACATGACACGGTCAGAAAACCGTGAGGCACCAACCTTCCTCCAGCCGTGTCGATCCAAGAATGGCTACTGTGCTGGGCACCTCGCGCACAATTCCCAAGTCATTAAAGGCGCGCGCACGTAACCTCCAGTAAATATTTAAATCAACATTTTAACCATGTAAATATGTTTTTAATCTAAATTATTACTATCAATCATGAATTTCAATGAAACATCAAATATCTTATTAATATGAAATAATAACATGAAATATCAAAAATCAAATACACAAAATATGGGGCAAATTCAAAATTAAGCATGAAATAGGCATCTGGCGCCTACAATAATGAATGCAGTAGTCTGCAAATATACTGTATCAGCTGATCTCATACGTCATTTAAAATGCTCAATGGTGAACAAGACACCTAACCCCACACTGCTCCATGGAAAATGTACGCCCTGTGTGAATGGGAGATTTGAGACATGAGACATTGTCACTGAAAGTAAATATCTCTGTGTGTGTGTGTGTGTGCGTGTGCGTGTGCGTGCGTGTGTGTGTATGTGTGTGTGTGTGTATCTATCTTTCAAAATCAGTATCAAAATGATTTCAATGAGACATATTGTAGGGGTAATCCCACATTTATTGGACGTGAGGAATATTCTTCCTCACGCAAGGGCACCAAAATATGTAGGTTCTACTACATTTATGGGTACGGGGACTATTCTTCCTCACACACGGGCACCAAAATATGTAGGGTCAACTACAATTAATGGGTACGACGTTAAATGTAAGGGAAGTACAGTAATGTAATTATAATTACATTAATAAGTATACAATTCTTATACAGTTCCAAATATGTAATGTGTTATTACTATATGTGAGGAATAAGAGTATAAGAAATGATGCATGAAGAGTGTGTTAAACTCTTCACGCTGGGTATCAATAATGTGTAGGTGTGTACTTATGGAATCGTCAATTGTCTAATTAATGATTGCATAAAACACGGTTCATGACCGTCTCATAAAATCATGACCATTATTGACAAATAATCTGAAGGTTTTGTGTGAATTCTTTTCTGGTTGACTTCGTAGAAATTGTTCAAATAAGACAAACACAGTTCACCACAATGTAAATTTATTGTAAAAGCATCATCCGCTCATAACACTGATACAGCCAATGTGACTTGCAGGGCATAAGAACTTAGGTAAAATATACAATATATACACGGGGTATGAGAGGATGCGCTCTGTGTGTGTGTGTGTGTGTGTGTGTGTGTGTGTGTGTGTGTGTGTGTGTGTGTGTGTGTGTACGCTATGCGAGAGAGAGAAAGAGAGAGAGAGAAGGGGGAGGCGCGCGCTCGATGGAGCCGCGCACATCTGACACCGCTTGTGCGGAGCGGAGGGAGGAGAGAGAGAGTGAGAGATGTAGCCTATGTTCTATGAACTATGGCTCAAATGATTCTGCGCAGCAGGACCGAAATATGAGATACGAGGAGGGGCGTTAAGCTTTCGGCTGATGAAGCGGGAACTTATCTTCAAGATAGAATTCAAGCTAATCAGAGAATACTGTCCTTTGTCTAAAGGCTTTACAGTAGGCCTATGTGTGGGGGGAGGGAAAAGGGAGCGTTTGGCGCTCTTTTCCGACAATAGCTTATGTCCTCGACTCGGTAGCTCTATGGGTTGAAACACTGGTACGTGTATCTCTGTGAGTGGATAATTTACATGTGGGTGCATGTAGGCCTATGGCATTAATGCAACTAATGTAAACTAAGAATAGCGTGTGGCTATTTGTGGTGATGAGAGGGGAGAAAGAGAGAAAGAAAAGAAAGAACAGATAGAACAAAATAACCCAAAATAAAATATATCACACTCTACAAGTGTGTATATTTAAACACAACTCATCAAAGCTATGTAACAGTCCTAACTGCATATATGCCCAATTTCAGTGCTTACTGCGTTATCCTTGGTAGGAGGGGAGAGAATTCTTTGATCTCTCCGGGCGAGGTGGGTGCGTGTTTCCTCGTGCACGCGACGAGTTCCTTTGTTATCCAAGAGCTTGGGTACTGTCTATGGCCCAAGCGATACCACGCGCCGTTCCGGGGCACGAGGTTGCAATGTGTCCAAAGAAAGTCTTGCTTCGTTGAACGGGGGAAAGGAAAGTGGTATTTCGTTGTGTAGTCCGATTGTCTTTGCGCCGTCTTGCGAAGGTCCAATGAGAAAGGGGTGCACGCAGGTCCGCTCCACGCGTAATAACTATATCGGCTGTCCACTCTCTTGGGGGACAGACAATCAGGCTCAGCCGAATCTCCGTAGACTCTAGGCGAGGTCCTTGATGTCGGTACTAGTCAAAGATTAACAATTGTCCGTACAAAAGTTATCCTATAGCGCGTGAGTTCCTCGTGTGTCCTGACTCACTGCTCTCCAGCAGTGTTCGCACAAGTCAAATGCAATACAAACGAAAACCGGTTGAAGGAAGAAATATATCGACCGTAGTGTTAACCTGGCCAAGATAACTTACAGTTTCAATAATTTCTAAAATAGACGTCCCTCTAAGGAGACGTGTCCCGACACGTCTCACATCTCGATGGAGGAAGTCGGGCGTCCGGCCTAGGGCGTCGGGCTTAAGGGGGATTCAGAGTCGCGCGTCCACGGAGGTTCTGCACAGAAAAGCAGCCACCACGCCCCCCTGTGCAGCGACAAAACGACCCCTGGCTGCAGTACACGCATGGTTCTACCAGGCTGAAATGTCCGTGAGCAGAGCTATGCTGGAAGACGGTGATTGGTCAATGCGCTTACGGCAGTCCGGGGGGGTAACTCAGCCCTGATAGGTCAGTGGTGTTCTATTCTTCTACCCTACCGCGGAGGTTTGAAGGAAAAGGAAAAACACGATGTGGTTGACTTGGCAGGAAATCACTGGAGTTTACTTGACAGGGAGAAGAGAAACTGTGTTTTATTTCAGTAGTACAACTTCCAAAAAATCAATTAGAAATATCCATAAAAGGCCATCATGAAAATGATATGTTTGTAGTGTGGTAGTAGCAAAGAAGCCTCTTTGTTCGTTTGTAGTGTGGCAGCTAGCTCATTAAAACAGGGTTCGCTAATGTCCTGTAGAGTTTGAATGGGTTTGGCTGACAGTTGCTAAGCTAGCTGTTAATATGGCCATTAGATAGGCTATCTATTGTATTTAAAAATGGCTTTTGTTTCATTTAACCACCTCAACTGTAAAACATGAATAAAGAGAGAATCTTGTATGCTATCATTCATGTCTAATTATGCCACAACTTTTAAAATTAATAGCAAGAAGCCTCTTTGTTGATTTGTAGTGTGGCAGCTAGCTTCTAAAACAGGGTTCGCTAATGTCCTGTAGAGTTTGAATGGGTTTGGCTGACAGTTGCTAAGCTAGCTGTTAATATGGCCATTAGATGTATCTATTGTATTTAAAAACTGCTTTTGTTTGGCATTTTAACCACCTGAAATGTAAAACATGAATAAAGAAAGAATCTTGTATGCTATCATTCATGTCTAATTACGCCACAACTTTTTAAATTAATAGCAAGAAGCCTCTTTGTTGATTTGTAGTGTGGCAGCTAGCTTCTAAAACAGGGTTCGCTAATGTCCTGTAGAGTTTGAATGGGTTTGGCTGACAGTTGCTAAGCTAGCTGTTAATATGGCCATTAGATGTATCTATTGTATTTAAAAACGGCTTTTGTTTGGCATTTTAACCACCTGAACTGTAAAACATGAATAAAGAGAGAATCTTGTATGCTATCATTCATGTCTAATTACGCCACAACTTTTTAAATTAATAGCAAGAAGCCTCTTTGTTGATTTGTAGTGTGGCAGCTAGCTTCTAAAACAGGGTTCGCTAATGTCCTGTAGAGTTTGAATGGGTTTGGCTGACAGTTGCTAAGCTAGCTGTTAATATGGCCATTAGATGTATCTATTGTATTTAAAAACGGCTTTTGTTTGGCATTTTAACCACCTGAAATGTAAAACATGAATAAAGAGAGAATCTTGTATGCTATCATTCATGTCTAATTACGCCACAACTTTTTAAATTAATAGCAAGAAGCCTCTTTGTTAGTGGTAGAATTACGTTTCAGGTGGCTAGTCAACTAGCTTTGAGTTTGTAATGACTGATTTAGCTGGCTAGCTACTACTAGGCCCCAGGTGTGAATGGCCATTCAGGCTGTCTATTGTCTTTTAAAACGGCATTTGTCTTGCATTTAATCTCATGTAATACTTGACCAAAAAGAAACTGATGTTGTACCATCTAATTATGCCTAGGGTGACCAGCTGTCCGGACTTCGACCAGACAACCCCGCCCCTTAACTTTCTAACCTAGCGTCCTCGCGCGCACCCATTGCTTCGACTTGCCGAATCCCCGCCTCCGTGGAGAAAACACTGAAGTTGGCATTCTAAACTGTAGGCAGAAATCAGGGAACAGCGCTGCCATCTTACCTCAGCTGCCAACAGCAGTTTTACTTGTAAAACAATATTTTTTTGGGGAAGGATTTTCGCATTTCATTACCTCACTCCGATAAAGGAGTCATCAGTACCACTAACTTAATATTGTATCAGAGACGGCAGGTTACGATAGACAAATCCTTCCGTTGTTGTCTGTGTAGGCTATTTCATATTTTTTTTAAAATGTATTTAATTTTGGGTAGTCATGCATTCGTAGGCCTGATAGCCAACAATTAATTTGATTTACTTTACTCAAAGTTGGTCAAAAGTCTGTTTATCAGCGGTGTTTTAAGGGAGGCAAACCGCTTCTGTCAACCTTTTTTTTCATGCAGACGCTGGATGGAGCTCAAAATACAGACAGCGCCCGTGCAGAAAGACGTTTCTTTGACCTGTTTGTAAAGTTGTGAGAACCCTCGTATCGTTGTAAAGGCATTTAGCGGACAAACTTAGTTGCACTAGGCTATGCGTTGCCACCAGTGCAGGAAAAAATAGGAAACAGACTGTAGACAATTATAGTAGGCCTATATAGTTACCTTATTTAACTTTCATACAGTCAGTTAATGACCTTCATATAGGGCTATTGCACGGAGATTTCCCCGACATAAGGCGACAGCAATACAGTTAATTCCACAGACAGGTCTGTGGTTAATTCGCTGGGCGAAATCTAGGGTTATATCTGGAGTAACATGGCGGCCGCAGATATCGGAAACGCGACCGACTGTCAAGGTCTAGTTTGCGTTAATGACGTTGCCTTGCATCTCGAGGCCATAAGCAAAAGGCTAGAAGGAAACGAAAGACAAAGAGAGGGACACACGGACGTCGTGAACAGGTCGTAAAAACGGACCGATGGCCACCCTAATTATGCCCCAACTTTTAGAAGTAGGCTACTAGTGGAATATTACGTTTTAGATAGCCAGCTGGTTAGCTTTGTGATTCATTCTAGGGACTGGGCTCAACTGAATGAGTTAGTTCGCCCCCTGTTGTCACGGAGGTGAATTGACGTCATTAAATTCTCAGCGGGAAAAAAACACCACGCCTTTTCCTGCATGCGCACGCAGGACGACTATGAGGAATATACACCCCGCTGACAGTACGTCAATGCTTTACCCCAAGTCAGCACAGTATGACTATGTATCAGGCTTTAGGGGAATAGAGAGGAAATAGGGGCCGATTCATACCTTGGGTTTTATAGGTACAGGGGCGGGGCTGAGCCACGTATGTAATTCGAACCAGGTACAGTAGAAAACAAAATGGTGTCTGTATTTTACAAAATGGCGGGCATTCGTAAAATAAGTGGAAATGAATTAAACTTTAGGTGTAATAGTCCCTACACATATATATGCAATTAAAATGCAATTAATCACGATTCAATATTTAACCGATTGACATCACTAATTAAAACTACAACACACACACACGCGCGCGCAGGCAGGCAGACAGACAGACATAGATAGATAGATAGATAGATAGATAGATAGACAGACAGACAGACAGACAGACAGACAGACAGACAGACAGACAGACACTGCTGAGGTGGATTTTAAAGTTGAAAAGTTGAAGTTGAACTCACTGTGCTGAGGTGGATGATGTGAACACATCAGTCAGCTTCTGGAGGACATCATCTGGGCTCAGGAGGTCAGTCTGATCCATCTCTGGTGTCTGTATGTACTTCTGCAGGTCAAACCCATCCAGATACTGTTCTGATGTCTTAAACATAAACTTCCCAGTCTTCCACTGTCCTGGTAGGAGCATCTCTACTGACAAAGTTCCAGAGTTCCTGTCAATGTCCTCAACTACAGCATGATGATTCAACTCATTCAAACAGTAGAACAAGTTGATCCTTCTGTTTGACTCCCTCTGCTGTCTGGTCTTCTGTTTGACTAACTGAACTGTTTGCTCTGAGCTTTGAGATTGGTTGTTGGTCTGTGCCATTACATGGTTTAAGAGGTTCTGATTGGACTCCAGTGAGTAGCCAAGGAGGAAGCGAAAGAAAAGGTCCAGGTGTCCATTCCTACTCTGTAACGCCAGAGCCACTGCAGTCTTGTGTAGGTCATGAAGTGTTGCCGCCCTGAACAGAGCAGAGAGGTGAGAGGTTTGCTGTTGGTAAGACATGTTTCTTTCTCTGTGAATGAAGCAGAGGAACACATATAACGCTGCCAGAAACTCCTGAATACTGAGATGCACAAAGCTGAACACTTTCCCCTGGTACAGTCCAGCCTCCTCTCTGAAGATCTGAGTACACACTCCTGAGTAGACGGATGCTTCTGTGACATCAATGCCACACTGCCTTAGGTCTCCCTCATAGAAGATCAGATTTCCCCTCTCCAGCTGTTGGAAAGCCAGTTTGCCCAGTTTGAAAATCATCTCTTCGTCTCTCTCTTCTAGCTCGGTGTATTTGGTATTTTTAATTCTAACCTGAATGATGAGGAAGTGTGTGTACATCTGAGTGAGGGTCCTTGGCATCTCTACACTCCCTGATTCATCTGATGTTTTCTCTACTACTGTAGCTAAAATCCAGCTGAAGACTGGAATGTGGCACATGATGAAGAGGCTCCTGCATGACTTCAGGTGAGCGATGATTCTGCTGGCCAGGCTCTCATCACAGAGCTTCTTCACGAAGTATTCTTCCTTCTGTCGGTCGTTAAATCCCCTTATTTCTGTCACCTGGTTCACACACTCTGGGGGGATCTGTTTGGCTGCTGCTGGTCGGGTGGTGATCCAGAGGAGAGCAGAGGGAAGCAGCTTTCCCTTGATGAGGTTTGTCAGCAGCACGTCCACTGGCACAGTCTCTGTCACATCACAGCACTCAGGGTTGGAGTCGAAATCTAGGGGAAGTCGACACTCATCCAGACCATCAAAGATGAACATGACTCTGTTCTCTAAACTGGTGAAGACTCTTGGATCCTTCACATCTGAGAAGTGCCTAATGAGATCAACTAGACTGATGGTTTTCTCCTTCATCAGGTTCAGCTCTCGGAAAGGAAGAGGAAATATGAAGTCAACATCCTGATTGGACGTGCCTTCAGCCCAGTCTAGAATGAACTTCTGCACAGAGACCGTTTTTCCAATGCCAGCCACGCCCTTTGTCAGCACTAATCCAATAGGTTTGACCTGCTTAGATATCTGTGTGGTTTGTTTAGATGAGGCCTTGACTTGTTTAGATAACTGACTGACTTTTTCAGATAAGCGAGAGATGATGTCACTGCATTTGATTGGCTCGCCTTGTGCTGCTTTTTGCCAAGATGCCCTCTCTATCTGTCTGACCTCGTGTTCTTCATTGACACCCCATCCTCCCCCCTCCATGATGTAGAGGTCAGTGTAGATCTTCCTGAGCAGCGTGGAGCTTCCCTGATGTGTGAGTCCCTCCATCAGACACTTGGACCTCTCCAGCAGGTGTAATTTGTGGGCCTGTTGAATCTCCACACTAAATGGACCAGAATGGAAACAGTGTGCAGAAAGACAAAAAAAAAACACAAATTATTCATGCTGTCATAAAACCTCTGTCAGTGTGGGGAAATGGTCTGCTTACTGTATTAGCTCGAGTCTATAGCATACACATCTAATATACTGTATATATAGCCTAATATGCAGACCTACACCTAATATACTGTATAGCCTAATATGCAGACCTACACCTAATATACTGTATAGCCTAATATGCAGACCTACACCTAATATACTGTATATACTATAGCCTAATATGCAGACCTACACCTAATATACTGTATAGCCTAATATGCAGACCTACACCTAATATACTGTATATATAGCCTAATATGCAGACCTACACCTAATATACTGTATATATAGCCTAATATGCAGACCTACACCTAATATACTGTATAGCCTAATATGCAGACCTACACCTAATATACTGTATATGTAGCCTAATATGCAGACCTACACCTAATATACTGTATAGCCTAATATGCAGACCTACACCTAATATACTGTATAGCCTAATATGCAGACCTACACCTAATATACTGTATATGTAGCCTAATATGCAGACCTACACCTAATATACTGTATATATAGCCTAATATGCAGACCTACACCTAATATACTGTATATATAGCCCAATATGCAGACCTACACCTAATATATTTTATATCCTAATATGCAGACCTACGCCTAATATACTGTATATATAGCCTAATATGCAGACCTACACCTAATATACTGTATATATAGCCTAATATGCAGACCTACACCTAATATACTGTATAGCCTAATATGCAGACCTACACCTAATATACTGTATATATAGCCTTTACCAGTATGCATATCACTCAAATTATCTAACACTGATGTCTGGCACCTCGATTATTGTTTTGTGGATGTCATATAACCTCACATCATCATCAAAGTACGGTCAGTACCAATAGAGCAAATAAAAAAAGAATGCTCATTTAAACACTGAATTAAACGCATGCACACACACACATTCACACACGCATTATAGTAGGGCTGTCCCTAAAGATTATTTTTCTCCCGATTATTCTAACTAATTATTCAACTATTTTTTCCGAATAGTCGCGATTTAAAAAAAAAAAAATTGACCTGAAAAAATAACAGACAAATAAAACAGAGTGCACCTAGGGCCTATTAAGACAATGATTTTTTTTTAAAAAGGGGACATTTTATAAATTAGTCACAGACTATTATAAATACAGGCCTAATATAATATCTATTTGTTTCAGTTCAAAACAAGTATTAGCCTACATTTACTGATATATAAAGAGGCCTAAGTTATAATAGGAAAGTGGAAAAAAATATGGGCCACTATAGGTTAGAGTAAAGGCTACCGGAGATTGTATGAGTAAGAGGAAGAACTTGGCTACTCTGTCCACGTGTTTCTGTTGACGCACCAAAACCTGGTCCCCATCCCCCTTCTGTTGCTAATATACTGTATATATATCCTAATATGCAGACCTACACCTAATATACTGTATAGCCTAATATGCAGACCTACACCTAATATACTGTATAGCCTAATATGCAGACCTACACCTAATATACTGTATAGCCTAATATGCAGACCTACACCTAATATACTGTATATATAGCCTAATATGCAGACCTACACCTAATATACTGTATAGCCTAATATGCAGACCTACACCTAATATACTGTATATATACTATAGCCTAATATGCAGACCTACACCTAATATACTGTATATATAGCCTAATATGCAGACCTACACCTAATATACTGTATAGCCTAATATGCAGACCTACACCTAATATACTGTATATATAGCCTAATATGCAGACCTACACCTAATATACTGTATATATAGCCTAATATGCAGACCTACACCTAATATACTGTATATACTATAGCCTAATATGCAGACCTACACCTAATATACTGTATATATACTATAGCCTAATATGCAGACCTACACCTAATATACTGTATATACTATAGCCTAATATGCAGACCTACACCTAATATACTGTATATACTATAGCCTAATATGCAGACCTACACCTAATATACTGTATATATACTATAGCCTAATATGCAGACCTACACCTAATATACTGTATATATAGCCTAATATGCAGACCTACACCTAATATACTGTGTATATAGCCAGCATACAGACCCAAACATAATATACTGTATATCTAGCCTTTACCAGTATGCAAACCACTCTCTAAAACTTTCTAACACTGATGTCTGGCACCTGGATTATTGTTTTGTGGACATCATATAACCTCTCCCACCCACATCATCATCAAAGTAGGGTCAGTACCAATAGAGCAAATAAAAAAAGAATGCTCATTTAAACACTGAATTAAACGCATGCACACACACACATTCACACACGCATTATAGTAGGGCTGTCCCTAAAGATTATTTTTCTCCCGATTATTCTAACTAATTATTCAACTATTTTTTCCGAATAGTCGCGATTTAAAAAAAAAAAATTTGACCTGAAAAAATAACACACAAATAAAGCAGAGTGCACCTAGGGCCTATTAAGACAATGATACCTAGGGGACATTTTATAAATTAGTCACAGACTATTATAAATACAGGCCTAATATAATATCTATTTGTTTCAGTTCAAATCAAGTATTAGCCTACATTTACTGATATATAAAGAGGCATAAGTTATAAAAGGAAAGTGGAAAAAAATATTGGCCACTATAGGTTAGAGTAAAGGCTAACAGAGATTTTATGAGTAGCCTTGAAGGAACAACTTGGCTACTCTGTCCACGTGTTTCTGTTGACGCACCAAAACCCAGCTGGTCCCCATCCCCCTTCTGTTGCTAATAGACCCAGTCCGTAATTGTACGACATAATTATGAGTATTATTATATTATTAGAATAGTACTGCTATTTATTTAGACCTGCAGTCACAAACATTAGGCCCATTGAATAGTGCGAGATGCACTTCATGCACCGTGAAGAAGGGACACGAGACTGGTCTGAATCAGGCCCGCATTCCTCTCACTCCAGTCCACATCTCCCGCTGTTGGCAGGAATATGGACACTTCTTTTGTCTTCATTTACTTTTTTACTTTGTATACAAGCTCTTCTACAAACACCCCGACCACTGTCACCCTCAAGGTGTTGAATATTGCGTCTATAACAAGCACATTACGAATCATTGCTTTATCTCCCTGTCGTTGCTATGCACGCCGCCAGCACAGCGACCGTATACAAAGCAGCATTTACCCCGCGTCTCGATCTGAAAAACCTTAACTTCCTCAATATACAAGTAGTCTCCTACAGAAACACGACCAAGTATTGTGCCTTGTCTTTAAAATATCGCCACACTTTAGATGTCTTTGCCCGCTTATTGGGCTGATTAGTGGTGCCACTGTTACCTTCATCTTCGTCTGACACTGACACCCTCGGACGTTCAGCCTCTGCCCTTTTCTCCGCTTCTGTTTCAGCACCTCGCGGCTCGCGCAAATCACTTTTTTATTGGGCTGATTATTAGTGGTGCCACTGCTGCCTTCATCTTCGTCTGACACTGACACACTTTTCTCCGCTTCTGTTTAGCACGCCTACCTCGCGGCTCGCGCAAATCACTTTCTTTTTTTTTGACGCAAATCACGCAATCGACGGTATGTTGAACACGCCGACTTATTTACGCAATCGACGTAATCGATTACGTCGAATAGTCGGGACAGCCCTACTTTATAGACAAAGCTATAACGTGATGAAAATGATGTTTTTTTCTTTAAATGAAAGAGGCATTATGCATGTGCATGACACACTGTATGCAATTGATCAGCTTGTAAAAATCTTGTTGATTACTAAGTTGTTAATGTTACAGTCTGGCTTGCCTGGTCAGTGGTGAGTGTGTTTCCTGTGTCAGACTGATACCCACCTCTGACCAGTAGGAACATCTCCTCCTCCAAAGTTCAGCGCCTTGGACTGGTCACTCTTCAAGGACACACAGCTCGGCACTGGAGAAGGGGGTCTCTTATGCTGCATGGGGCTGGAACACACACATACACACACACAAATTAGTCCAAACGTTCTTCAAGAATGCTAAAACCAAAATCCTGGAGTGGCCGGTACAGAGTCCAGACCTAAATCCTATGGAGAATCTGGAGTGGGTGCTGACAGTGAGGGTCCATACTTGGCCTACGTGCTATTTGGATTAGAAGAATTTACAATGCATGAATGGGCCAAACGTTCTTTCGTGCAGAGGTTGCGTTTTAGTAGTTTGCCAACTAAACCGACAACAGCATGTCCAAAACTCAGCTGCCAGGGTCCTCACAGACTCAAAGAGGTGGCAACACATTACCCCCACACTCAAGCAGCTTCACTGGCTCCCGGTGAAGTCACACATTAATTACTAAATCTTACTCCTCACATACAAATCACTCAATGCTCTTGCTCCCCTGTACCTCTCTGATCTTCTCCAGCTCAACTCCCAATCAAGGTGCCTGGACCAGCTTATCATTCCCCGGTCCAGGCTATGGACCTTTGGTGACACAAGCTTTCTGTGTTGCTGCCCCCACCCTCTGGAACAGTCTACCTAAAATCCACCAAGACCCCACTCTCGCTATGGTCAAAAAGCACCTCTCAAAAAGTCACTCTTATCTCTTAACTGAGGCCTATGGTAGATAACGCTTCCCTCCTTCCCTTTCCCTAATTATTTAGGCCCATCTCCTTTTTATAAAGCAGCCTTGGGTTCCATGAAAGGTGCAAAAAAACAAGTTATTATAATTATAACCGTATTGTCACCAAAGCTGTAATGATCATGTCTTAATCTGCTACTTAGGACTCTTGGTAATGTCTTGGCAATGTCCTTATAATGTAGTTAAGCTTATTCAGCTAATGGTGAATGCGATCGTCAGTCATGAAATGGTTTTACAGGGACGATGCATAACATATACAGTAATTGAGCCGGATTGTGGCCACAAGGCTAGTTTTCATCTCTACTCCCTTTTTGTTGTTACATAAAACATAAGTGAAGTACAATTGTAGTTTGAATTGTAGTTTGAACCTTGTTTTCTTTCTTTCATGATATGAGCAAAGCAATTTTTGTTGGTATTTTCTTTTCTGACTACGTTTCTATGGCGGTAGCATGTACTCCCATCACCCCTGATTGGAGGACGTGGGTTTGGCATTGATGTTACATAAAACACACGTACAATAATACATATATATAATTTCCATCTACATAATATACACTACTGGTCAAAAGTTTGAGGTCTCCACACTTTCCACCCACAATACAATTTCCTGACAGTTAAACTTATGCTGTTTCAATTTCAGTTCTAGTTGAAAATCAGTCTGTTTTGTCATTGCTCTCTGAAATGAATGCATACAACAACTAGAAATGCACCCAGAGTGTGCAGACCTCCGCCAAGGAAGTTCAATTTGTTTTTAGACACATAGGATACTTGTGTAATGAATGAGGTGGTGTCAGTTATGCAGGCTTATACACACCATTAGGCCTAGTTTGTTCAGATAATTAAATACTCAAGTAGTTGTAACCAAATTATATCTATCTTTTTAGATGCGTCCCACGCATCTCTATAAGAGGCTTTGGTGTCCGTCCGTCCGTCCGTCCTTCCGTCCGTCCGTCCGCCCTCCCGTGATGAGTTTCTGAATTGTGATTCCCTCTTGTGATTCCCTCTTGTGTCCACAAGGTGGCAGTCGCTCAGTTTTGGACTGGAGCTCATGCGTGCAAACCAAAACGTCTACCAAGAGACCGTGCTCTTTGCCAGTGAGAAAAACATGGCGGCACTTCCTTCACATGAAAGTTTTGCTTAATTTAAAGTCCCTAAGCGACTATAAATGTTGTGGCTTCCATATATTGATGTAAAAGTGCCCCACGAAGTAATGAAGCACAACAAAGTTACTCCACATTACCATTTGACCACTCGTTTTTCTATGCTAACAGGGTAGCTAATGTAGCATTGTAAATGATCCAGGGAGAAAGGGGGGAAGGTTGTGATTTCAGTCCGCCTGAGGCAACGATTTTCGTGGGGAAGATGACCTGCATCTCGGTGGCATTGAACCACGCCCCCGTGCCTTATTTGGCTCGCTCAGCACGTGCGTCCTCAGTCCAATCGCAATGCTTTATTTTCCCCAGACGTTTAATCGCATTTAAGTGAAAGTGCCATGTATACACATCGCAAAATATTCTTAATCTGATCTATTTAAATCGCATTTATTAAATCGGACTTAAAAACATCATGTACACGTAGCCAATGTCTCATTGATTAGTTTATGGAACTTACGGTTTGTCTGTTACGGTCCACGAAGACAATATCCACGTGAAAACGCAAACGCCTGCAAACCACTGTTTTGACAGAAATACAGTTCACCTGTCGCCTACTCTGTTTTCTTCCCAAAGCGGCATTTAAAAGTATTCCATGAAATCCAACATCAACGTCACTTCAAATAGGTGACAGCATCATGCACACACATGAAATAACACTTCAGTGAGGGGGGGACATCACTGCTCTCATATTAAAGTGAAAAGAGAATTTCACATTTTAGTTTATTTAATGTAGGCCTATGCAAAATTGCAAATAGCCTATTCATTGAAATCTGTCCAGAAAGGGTTGTAATGTTTGCCTGTTTTTTTATGTTTGTAATTATTATTTTTTTAAAAATAAAAAATCGTGATTAAAAAAAAAATAGCCTAACAAAAATAGAGATTTTATGTTAAAAAAAATGTGATATGGGATGGACCGATGGCCCCCCTAAGCTAAATTTGCCTTAGGTCCCCACATTGCTAAATGTAGTGTAAGGGATTATTTTGAAAAGACAGTAACATAATCAGCAATGCATTACAGTTTTTCAGTAAATTGCCCAACACTGTTGAAATCCTATGGTACTTTTTCAAATCCAGGCTTATACAGTACATGGTAGGCTTATTGATAAATTGCCTTGACAGGTTATGAGGAGGCCAAGGGGGCGTTTGGGCAAAAAAGGTTCAGAACAGGCATAGACGGACGCATCTGTTGTCCGCCTGTCGGACTTGTTTATAATTACTGCACGGCGCTGTCCGACGAGCCACACCCCCTCTTGAAGAGAGAGACAGTAGGTCTCATCAAGCTACCTGCCAGAAAATGTTATGCCAGATGCCATCAAGAATTGAAGTTCCTTGAAAATATGAGCCGTCACCCTCGAGCTCCGTAGCGCTTGTGCGCCCAGTCTTTTCCTCAGAAACCGCCAGTTCATGCAACGCATAAAACAGCCTTGGAACCGCGAATCATGCGATTAACCTATCACCTGTTCCAGCACGAAGTTTTGCATGAATAGACAACTTGTGCGATAAAACAACAAGAAGAAACTCACTGCGCTCATTTAATTGTTTTGTTTTCATTGCATTGTTTCTCCACTCTGTAAAACGTGTGCTGAGGGATTTTAGACAGGGCTGTCTTTGCACGCGTGCTGTTGTGTGCCTACAAGAATAGGCATCCTCCGGGCCACTGCGGTCTTGGCGCTCTCGGCATTTCCTTCCCTGCATTTAGCTCATTGAAAATTATTCACAATTGTTAATCTGTCCACGGGCATCATGCTCTCGGGCTGTCTAGTCTCTGTCCATCTAGAAAACAACTCGGGTTAACTTTAAATGTAGCGAAGCGAAAGGGTGTCATGAATTTAACCAGCATTGTGAACTGACACAGTCGCAAATTCCATAGCCTATTTGGGCAACTGTCCATCTTGGAAACAACTTTGGTTAACTTTAAATGTAGCGAAGGGGGTGTATGATTTTAACCAGCATTGTGAACTACGCAGTCACAAATTCCACATTTTCGCAACGGCAGTCTAATTAATTCGACAGCATTGCGGGCTATCCCAAATAGTTTGACAGTATTGCGAACGTAAACGTTCTGTGGGGTCATTGTCCATCTCGCTGCGCAACAGCATTGTGAACTTTTGCCAACGGCAAGTAGCCTAATTCGACAACATTATCAAGCTAAGCAGGCAAAATAAGGCAAACGAGACTATCCCTGTTAATTTGCTGAGAGCGGCACAGGCAAATCCGTGGAATATTCGCTGGGGCTAATGTCGGACGTACTTACTACTAGCTATGATAAAGCAATAATTGCTGGCGACTTTAATATCCACGTAAATAAATCAGATGACGCAATAGCCAAGTCTTTCTTAGACACATTAAATGGATTCGGTCTCGTCCAGAATGTTACAGAACAGCCTACCCATCGGAAAGGCAACACACTTGACCTTGTTATTTCATATGCGTTTGATATCAACAATATATCGGTCACGGACGTCGGCCTCTCCGACCACCACTGTGTGTTTTTTGATTTTGACATTTCAACACAAATTAGCACACCCAACAATGTCATTCACAGACGACGCATTAATGCCTCTGCTGAGCTTAAGATTTCAGACCTCATCAAATCAGGTGACCTACTAAATGGTCACTGCACACCTGATGAAATGGTTGATAGCTTCAACAACAACTTAAGAGGAATTCTAGATAACATAGCTCCAATTAGAACGACGACAAGAACCAGAGCTAGGTATTCACCTTGGATGAATGACTCACTTAGAGCCTTAAAAAGAAAATGCAGAGTAACCGAGCGTCTTTGGAGGAAAACTAAATTAGAAGTCCATAGACAATCCCTTAGGGATGAGATCTCCTCCTACAATAATGCGGTACGCTCAGAGAGAAAAGCATATTTTTCCAAAATCATAACAGACAACCAGCATAATGCGAAAGTTCTTTTTTCCACTATTGACCACCTGCTTAATCCAACAAATATCAATAACAATCTAAATGCAGCATCACATGCCAAGTGCGAGGAATTTGCTAGATTTTTTAATAAAAAGATTGCAGACATTAGAGAAGGCATCCAAGGTGGAAACGCAGCAACCTCTGTCGCCCACTCAGGCGATACACAGAGGGGAGGGTTAAACCCCCCTAGGAGACCTGAGAGCTTCCAAAAGTTTTGTCCAATTACAGAGGACGACCTCTGTAAAATAGTCAGGGAAAGTAAGCAGTCTACCTGCAGCCTTGACGCGATCCCCACATATCTGCTAAAAAACATACTTGGTTGCTTAGCAGCACCTTTACTGCAAATTGTTAACACCTCTATGCTTACAGGCATTTTTCCAAGCTCATTCAAAACAGCCATGGTAAAGCCACTCCTAAAAAAGACAAATTTAGATCAGAATTCTTTAAACAACTACAGACCTATATCAAACCTCCCCTTTATAAGCAAGGTACTAGAAAAAGTTGTATTTAAACATCTTAATCAACATCTGGCTGGGAATGATATCTTGGAAAAATTCCAATCAGGCTTTAGAGCCAACCATAGCACCGAAACAGCACTAACCAAAATAATAAGTGATCTTAGGCTCAGCACTGCCGCTAACAAAGTTTCAGCACTTATCCTCCTCGACCTCAGTGCCGCCTTTGACACGATAGACCACAACATACTAATTGACCGCCTTGAATCTTGGGTAGGATTGTCCGGTCACGTCTTAGAGTGGTTCAAAACATATATTACAGGAAGGCAGTTTTTTGTCACCATCGGAGAATACGTCTCCAACAAGTATGATGTGCCTTTTGGAGTTGCTCAGGGTAGTTGCTTGGGCCCTCTCCTCTTCTCTCTCTATATGTTGCCCCTGGGCTCCATCATCAGAGAGCACAATGTTGATTTTCATAGCTATGCCGATGACACTCAACTATATATCTCTGTCGAGCCTAGCCAAACCACTGCCATTCATGCCTTGACTAAATGCATGTCTGCCATCACAGATTGGATGAACAGTAACTTCCTAAAATTAAATGAGGATAAAACTGAAGTGTTGCTCATTGGGCCTAAGAAAAAACGTGCAAAACTCCACTCAAGCCTAGGTGACCTAAGCATGCACATTAAAGATAAGGTTACTAGCCTAGGTGTGGTCATAGACTCGGATTTGAGCTTTGAGCCTCACATCAACAAGATAACAAAATCTGCTTTTTTCCATCTTAGAAATGTAAACAAACAGCGCGGCTTGGCCCCCCGACAAGACGCTGAGAAACTTATTCATGCCTTTGTCAACAGTAGGATAGACTACTGCAATGCTCTCTTCTCTGGTCTCCCAAAAAAATTAATTGACAAATTGCAACTCATTCAAAATTCTGCGGCAAGAATCCTAACAAGAACCAGAATGAGAGAGCACATCTCTCCTGTCTTGGCAGACCTGCACTGGTTACCTCTCTCATACAGAATCGACTTTAAGATTCTGCTCACAGTATTTAAAGCATTAAATGGACTTGCCCCTAGTTATATCTCAGACATGCTCTCTTTTTATGCCCCTGCTCGAGCTCTCAGGTCCACTGATGCCAAGCTGCTAAGGACCCCCACCCCAAAAGAAGATCGGCGACGCCGCGTTTGCCTGCTATGCGCCCAAGAGATGGAACGCCCTCCCCATCGAGATCCGATCAGCCACCTCCGTCGACTCCTTCAAGAAGCAGCTGAAGACCCACCTCTTCATCCTTGCCAACTCCTTGCTGCCAAGGCGTCATAGTGTCCCAGCTGCCGCAGCGCCCTTACTACTCGCAACCAGCCCTGGCAGGGGGCTCCCCTAGGTGGCCGCTGGTCTCTGCCTGAGGTTTCTTCCTGATTATAGGGTTTTTTTCTCAGACCTCACTGAGCTTTTGTTACCCCCTTACAAACTATGAATCAAGCGAAAGGGAGTTTTTCCTCACCCCTGATGCCACCAGGGGCCGCACCTGAGCGCCCAATCTCTGTGTGACTATCTATGACTTACGATAGGCCCAGCCACTATGGACCTTACGCATCTAAGAATCCTGGTCCTAACCTACGTTGACCTTATGACTCTACAATCTCTGTCTATCTCTTCTTCCTCTGCCCTCCTGCTATTTCTGCCTCTCCTCTATACCTCTCCTTTTAAATCTATCTCTAACAATGTTTTTTTCCCATTTGTTAAGCACTTTGAGTTACATGCCTTGTATGACACAGTGCTATACAAATACAATTATTATTATTATTATTATTATTATTATAGAGGTAGAACATACACCCGCCCCCCTTTTCACAGCAATCCGTGTCTGTTCTCCCATCTACCTCTATGCTCAGTGCTCACCCGGACGACTTGTGGCAGGCTGTGAAATAGCAGCGAACATACATACAAGCTGCAGATAACGAACACACACACAAACCCAGGCAGATAACGAACACACACACAAACGCCGGCGATCACATAACCTCCTTGGCGGAGGTTATTAAGCAATGTGTTGGAAAAAGTAACTGTGGAATGAAATAGAAATTACTTAACATACATGTAAGTGACAAATTAAGATTAATTTTGTGTGTGGGATTGTAATCTGTAGTCCAATAAGCTCAACATGGTGTAACCGTAGTGAATTTATTTCCTGTGTGAATGTCAGACTGATACCCACCTCTGACCAGCAGGAACATCTCCTGCTCCAAAGCGAAGAGGCTGCTCCATGGACTGGTCACTCTTCATGGACACACAGCTCGGCACTGGAGAAGGGGGTCTCTTAAGCTGCATGGGGCTGGATCACACACATACAAAGTAGTCCAAAAGTTCTTCAAGAGTACTAAAACCAAAATCCTGTAGTGGCCCACTCAGAGTCCAGCCCTCAATCATATACAGAATCTGTAATGGGTGCTGACAGAGAGCGTCCATACTCGAACTACATGCTATTTCGAGCAGAAGAATTTACAATGCAAGAAAGGGCCAAACGTCCTCACAGGATTTCATTGGTTTATTTATGTTTATTTAACCCTTTCATGCAGACTCCTGTGTTTCAGAGTTTTGCCAAATAAAGCCCTGGTTCAACAACAGCATGTCCAAAACTTAATATATATGTTGGAAAAGTAACTGTGGAATGAAATAGATAACATTGTGCAATAAGTAAGGGATAACGGCCGACGAGGTGACCGGTTATACGAAATTTATGGCGAGGCGGCGGCTTCCAACAATGGCGACGCGCAGCCTCCGCCAAGCCATTCATTTCTATAACCGGTCGACCTCGAAGGCCGTCATCCCGCTTATCTGCCATCATGGTAGGGTACTTTTTTAATCTATTATTGTCTGTAAAGTTGTAGGAACCATGTTCTATCAAGATAGAATGTTTCTTTGCGGGCGTCCAACTTGACGCACCTAGAATCTTCGTTTGGTAGCCTGCCGACGCTGTGATTATTTAATGTTTCTTTAAACTTATACCACGGCAGGATGGAAGTTTAAACCAAAACCTTGCGAAGCACTTGTACATGCTGAATCGACACGTCGCATCAAGCGTCCATTTCCCCCTGCTGATCATCTCAGTCTTAGGACTAACGTCTAATGTCTAACGTCTAACGTCTGGGTGGGCTCCACCCCCTTGTGCCTGTGTCTCATCCTGCATATTGGGGATGGCTGGAGCTGGTTTGCTTTGATGGAGACTACTACTACGTGTAAGTGGCTGGCTTTCAGCATCTTGCACTCTCTCACAGGGCTGACGCTGCGCTTGGAGCCTGTTTTGTTTGGTTATTCCACTAGGCCTACATTTTTGCACACATGCATCACACTATTATTTTACACTACTGACCTTTAGCCTTTCTAAAAATAAGCACTTTATGTTGAAATGATGTTGAGGTGTGGACTCCGCATTCATGTTTTGGCTACCTTGAGCCAGGTGGTTCTTAACAACAGACTACCTGTCAACTTTGTGCTTAAGAGAGAGAGAGAGAGAGAGAGAGATAGAGAGAAAGAGAGAGAGATTCCCCATGCTAGAGACGTTTTTAATAACTCTCATCTTTACCCTTTCACAGGTGTTCCTTCCCCACAAGAGGAAAGCAGCCTAATTTTTAATAAAGGAATGTTTTCGGATCATTAACAAAGGGAAGGCAGCGGGAAACAGCCTACATTTTAAAAACCATGGGAGTGGAGCAGATGACGAGGTCACTCGTTTCGATACAATTAATGGCGAGGCAGGTGCTTAGAATTTCAGTGCAGGGTATTTTTGTCATCTATTGCTATCTGTACATTTGTAACCTATAAATTATGCCAACTGCAGATCTATCGGATGCATGTAGTAGAACTTTTAGGGCGACTGACTTGACAACCACATGCGATAGAACTGACAACTGGCTCTTGGCTTAACAACCAAATGTGATAGAATTAACAACGGACTCTTGACTGGCTTTTGGTCATATCAACCTGCAGTTTAGAATTAGTAACGGCAGTTCGCCTAACTTAGTCACACGTTTGACGCCTGACAGGTTATAGGGAATTAGTTGCAACCTCATCAGCCAATCAGAAAAGAGGATTCAGTTGCGTAGGCAGATAATAAATTACAACAGTGGAAATTCAATAGTTCAAAGTTCCATGCACAACTCCTAGGTGCTGGTAGATACAGGAATGTTCATTACTTCAAAAGAAAGAAGTCTACCACACACTTTCTTGACTTCATGCTCGTTTTATTAGAGCAAAAAACGCGTTTCGCCTCAGTGCGCCATCAGGCTCGCTCAGGACACCGCACTGAGTCGAAACACGTTGTTCGCTCTGATAAAACGAGCATAAAGTCAAGAAAGTGTGCGGTACACTTCTTTTTTTTTTAATGGTGGAGAAAAAAAGTCTTAGATTGTGCCCAGCATTGGAGAATGCAAGTTGAATGGTACAGAGGCCGCCTGACATTGTGACAACTAATCTCTGGCCAGATCTGGTCCTATGGTCAGCCCAGGGGCAGATCTAGCCATTTTGGGGCCCTAGGCCAAATATAAATATGTGGCCCTAAAAAGTCATTACATAGACATACAATTGTGTGTTTTGGTGATATTTTAGTGTTTTGTCTCATATAGTATATCTTCCATCACCTTATATAAGTTTAGATCAAGCCTATTTGTGTGTATGTGTGTTCACCGCAACTGGTGTGACATTTGGTGCCCCTCTGGAGGACAGATTTGGTGGGGGCCCTGGGCAATTGCCTAGGTATGCCTAATGACCACCGAGGGGTAAAAGCCAGAGGTTGCCATTGAGTCCTTTAGAGGAGTCGTGGGCCTATCAATGAAACACCAATGAAGGTGCTCACCTGAAGACCACAGTGAAGGGTTTACCCCTCTAGCCATAACTGTTTACCAATGCTTATTAGTTTAGGGATTGTACTATCTAGTCCAATAAGCTCAACCTGGTGTAACTGTAGTGGTCAGTTTATTTCCTGTGTTAATGTCAGACTGATACCCACCTCTGACCAGCAGGAACATCTCCTGCTCCAAAGCGAAGAGGCTGCTCCATGGACCGGTCACTCTTCATGGACGCACAGCTCGGCACTGGAGAAGGGGGTCTCTTAAGCTGCATGGGGCTAGATCACACACATGCAGAGTAGTCCAAACATTCTTCAAGAGTACTAAAACCAAAATCCTGTAGTGGCCCACTCAGAGTCCAGACCTCGATCCTACAGACAATCTGTGGTGGGTGCTGACAGAGAGCGTCCATACTCGGACTACATGCTATTTGGATCAGAAGAATTTACAATGCAAGGATGGGCCAAACGTCCTCACAAGATTTCATTATTTTATTTATGTTTAATTAACCTTTTCATGCAGACTCCTGTGTTTTAGGGTTTTGCCAAATTAAACCCTGGTTCAACAACAGCGTGTCCAAAACTTAATATATATTTTGGAAAAGTAACTGTGGAATGAAATAGATAACATTGTGCAATAAATTACAATATTGGGGAGTAAAACTCTTAGATTGGGCCCGGGATTGGAGAATGCAAGTTGAATGGTACAGAGGTCGCCTGACATTGTGACAACTAATCTCTGGCCAGATCTGGTCCTATGGTCAGCACAGGGGCAGATCTAGCCATTTTGGGGCCCTAGGCCAAATATAAATATGTGGCCCTAAAAAGTCATTACATAGACATACTGTACAATTGTGTGCTTTGGTGATATTTTAGTGTTTTGTCTCATATATATCTTCCATTATTTTATATAAGTCACAAGTAAAGATCAAGCTTATTTGTGTGTGTGTTCACCGCAACTGGTGTGACAGTTGGGGCCCCTCTGGAGGACAGATTTGGTGGGGGCCCTGGGCAATTGCCTAGGTTTGCCGAGTCGTGGGCCTATCAACGAAACAATAATGAAGGTGCCAACCAGAAGACCACAGTGAAGGGTTTACCCCTCTAGCCATAACCGTTTACCAAAGCTAACTAGTTAAGGGATTGTACTATCTTGTCCTATGAGCTTAACCTGGTGTAACTGTAGTGGTCATTTTATTTCCTGTGTGAATGTCAGACTGACACCCACCTCTGACCAGCAGGAACATCTCCTGCTCCAAAGCGAAGAGGCAGTTTCATGGACTGGTCACTCTTCATGGACACACAGCTCGGCACTGGAGAAGGGGGTCTCTTAAGCTGCATGGGGCTGGATCACACACATACAAATTAGTCCAAAAGTTCTTCAAGAGTACTAAAACCAAAATCCTGTACTGGCCCACTCAGAGTCCGGACCTCAATCCTACAAACAATATGTAGTGAATGCTGACAGAGAGCGTCCATACTCGGACAACATGCTATTTGGATCAGAAGAATTTACAATGCAAGGCTGGGCCAAACGTCCTCACAGGATTTCATTGGTTTATTTATGTTTATTTAACCTTTTCATGCAGACTCCTGTGTTTTAGGGTTTTGCCAAATTAAACCCTGGTTCAACAACAGCGTGTCCAAAACTTAATATATATTTTGGAAAATAATTGTTGAATGAAATAGATAACATTGTGCAATAAATTACAATATTGGGGAGTAAAACTCTTAGGTTGGGCCCGGGATTGGAGAATGCAAGTTGAATGGTAAAGAGGCCGCCTGACATTGTGACAACTAATCTCTGGCCAGATCTGGTCCTATGGTCAGCACAGGGGCAGATCTAGCCATTTTGGGGCCCTAGGCCAAATATAATCATGTGGTCCTAAAAAGTCATTACATAGACATAAAATTAGTTGTTTTGGTGATATTTTAGTGTTTTGTCTCATATATATCTTCCATTATTTTATATAAGTCACAAGTAAAGATCAAGCTTATTTGTGTGTGTGTTCACCGCAACTGGTGTGACAGTTGGGGCCCCTCTGGAGGACAGATTTGGTGGGGGCCCTGGGCAATTGCCTAGGTTTGCCGAGTCGTGGGCCTATCAACGAAACAATAATGAAGGTGCCAACCAGAAGACCACAGTGAAGGGTTTACCCCTCTAGCCATAACCGTTTACCAAAGCTAACTAGTTAAGGGATTGTACTATCTTGTCCTATAAGCTAAACCTGGTGTAACTGTAGTGGTCATTTTATTTCCTGTGTGAATGTCAGACTGACACCCACCTCTGACCAGCAGGAACATCTCCTGCTCCAAAGCGAAGAGGCAGTTTCATGGACTGGTCACTCTTCATGGACACACAGCTCGGCACTGGAGAAGGGGGTCTCTTAAGCTGCAAGGGGCTGGATCACACACATACAAATTAGTCCAAAGTTCTTCAAGAGTACTAAAACCAAAATCCTGTACTGGCCCACTCAGAGTCCGGACCTCAATCCTACAAACAATATGTAGTGAATGCTGACAGAGAGCGTCCAACTGGGACAACATGCTACAGTGCCCTCCATAATTATTGGCACCCCTGGTTGAGATGTGTTAAAAGCCTTAAAATAAATTCAGTGTTTATTGCAGAAGAATACTGTCTCACTGAAAATTGTAGGAAAATGTAGCCTTCAACTCAAATGAATTGTAAGAAAATAAAAAAATCCCTGACTAAAAAATAATTATTTTTCATTAAATCACCTGTTCCACAATTATTGGCACCCTTAACAATTCCCAGGAAATAAATATAATTGAAGCATTTCTGTCATTTCTACAGTAGTTTACAAAATTTACCAGAGTATGTAGGAACATTTAATTAGTAATTCATCACTTCCTGTTTCCCTGGGGTATTAATATGACGTGACACCGAGGCCATTTCTCTTATCCACTCTTAAACATGGGAAAGACAAAGGAACACAGCATACAAGTGAGGCAGATGTGCGTCGACCTTCACAGGTCAGGCAGAGGCTACAAGAAGATTGCCACTCAACTGCAGCTGCCCATATCCACTGTGAGAGGAATAATTAAGAAGTTCAAAACAACTGGAACAGTGGTAAACAAGCCTGGACGAGGACCCAAGTTTATTTTGCCACCACGCACAGTGAGGAGGATGGTAAGAGAAATCAAAAGATCTCCAAAGCTCACTGTTACAGAATTACAACAAATGGTAGCATCCTGGGGTCACAAAGTCTCCAAATCAACCATAAGGCACTGTCTACACGCCAACAAGCTGTTTGGGAGGCATGCACGGAGAAAACCTTTCCTCACTCACAATCATAAATGCAAGCGTCTGGAGTTCGCCAAGCGGTATTGGGGCTTCAATTGGGACCGTGTGCTTTGGTCAGATGAGACCAAGATTGAGCTTTTTGGCAACAAACACTGTAAGTGGGTCTGGCGTACCACGAAAGATGCGCATGCTGAAAAGCACCTTATACCCACTGTGAAGTATGGGGGTGGGTCAGTGATGCTGTGGGGCTGTTTCGCTTCCAAAGGCCCTGGGAACCTTGTTAGGGTGCATGGCATCATGAATAGTTTGAAATACCAGGACATTTTAAATCAAAATCTGTTGCCCTCTGCCCGAAAGCTGAAGCTGGGTCGTCACTGGGTCTTTCAGCAAGACAATGACCCTAAACATATGGCCAAATCTACACAGAAATGGTTCACCAGACACAAAATCAAGCTCCTCCCATGGCCATCTCAGTCCCCTGACCTCAACCCCATTGAGAACCTGTGGGGTGAGCTGAAGAGGAGAGTACAGAGGAGAGGACCCAGGTCTCTGGATGATTTAGAGAGATTCTGCAAAGAGGAATGGCTGAAGATCGCTCTTTCTGTCTTTTCCCATCTTGTGAAACATTATAGGAGAAGATTCGGTGCTGTTTTGTTGGCAAAAGGGGGTTGTACAAAATATTAACACCAGGGGTGCTAATAATTGTGACACACATTATTTGATGTCAAATAATTATTTCTTTATGTGGGATTTTTTCCCCACTGAATAAATGCACTTGTATTGAAGGTTGGATTTTTCTCTTTTTTTCCATTAAGGTCCCATATTATTTAGAAAAAAAATAAAATAATTGGAAGCTAAAAAACACATCTTAACCAGGGGTGCCAATAATAATGGAGGGCACTGTATTTGGAACAGAAGAATTTACAATGCAAGAATGGCCCAAAGTCCTCACAGGATTTCATTGGTTTATTTATGTTTATTTAACCCTTTCATGCAGACTCATGTGTTTAGGGTTGTGCCAAATAAAGACCTGGTTCAACAATAGCGTGTTCAAAACTTAATACATATGTTGGAAAAGTAACTGTGGAATGAAATAGATAACATTGTGCAATAAGTAAGGGATAACGGCCGACGAGGTGACCGGTTGTACGAAATTAATGGCGAGGTGGTGGCTTCGAACTTTGGGGACGCGCAGCCTCCGCCAAGCCATTCACTTTCTATAAGCGGTCGACCTCGAAGGCCGTTATCCCGTTTATCTGCCATTATGGTTGGGTACTTTTTTAATCTATTACTGTCAAGTTGTTTTGGTTTGTTTGGATTTTGGTTTGTTTTACTTGTGCAATTTTCCCCAACTTGAAAAGGGTTTGTGACATCTGGTGGAGGTCTGGTAAACTGGATCCTACTCAAAGGACTTGAAACGACAACAGAAGTTTCCTTTTTGTCTTTTCCTCTTTTTTTTTTCTTTTTTTTTTATTTGATTTCAGGGCACAAGTCCATGTTGGCAGTTAGCAGCAGGAAACATCATTTGTGGTCTTTTAGTCTTTTTCCCTTAGGTAGAAAACCTAAGGCACACAACAGGAGAATACAGAACAGTGGTTACTTTCCAGTTAAATGTGCAATGTTCATGTGCAAATGCAATGCTCCTGTGCAAATATGAGGCTATGCAAATACACAATGTGCAAATAAGCTTACAAAAATGTCCATCAAAAATAATCTTTGCAATATTTAAAACCCAACAATTAGATACTATAATCATAAATGTAATCATATGAGTAAACTAAAGTAGACTCTTTTTTTTAACCAGAAGATATGATTTTTGTTACAAGTAACTGCACTATAAAAGCCCATGCCCAACTGGCAACACGTAGCTTTGAAATAATCGATGAAATGCGCAACCACAATTATCTTAAATGCAAACCTTAGCATTAAATATGGTAACAGCAACTTGTGCTCGGTCTGTTAAGCTTACAGGTTTAAATTATCAACCACCAGTAGTAGGACTACAACAGTGTACAAAATACCAGTGCAACACCAACTATCAAAATGTGCTTAATGCAGTTAAAGTGACAAGAGACAGCTCGCTAAAGATAAAGATAAAAAGATTACAGATAAAAAGCTTACCGGCTGCCTCTCCAGTCTTGCAGTGTCACGTTTTGCACAGTATTTACCAAATTAGTTAAGAGTTGTTTTAGTTCTAGGCACAGCAATCCTTGCGTGTGACTCTCCACAGAAAACTTACAGACTGAGCAGGGTAGCCTAATTAACCCACCTGTGCTTGAGTCTGCAGTGAGACCAAATCAGCTGAACTGAGAACAGCTGACACTGATCAGCCGACTTGCACTGCTCACCAATTAGCTTGCCCTTACCACCCATTTTTCCCCTATTTTTTTCCCCGTGCATTTTGTTGAGTGAAGAATCGAAATCAAAAGATGTAAACCCCAAGTTTGACTTCACAATCTTATTGTCTGTAAAGTTGTAGGAACCATGTTCTATCAAGATAGAATGTTTCTTTGCGGGCGTCCAACTTGACGCACCTAGAATCTTCGTTTGGTAGCCTGCCGACGCTGTGATTATTTAATGTTCCTTTAGCCCTATACCACGGCGGGATGGAAGTTTAAAACCAAAACCTTGCGAAGCACTTGTATGCTGAATCGACACATGTCGTATCACGCGTCTATTTCCCCCTGCTGATCATCTCAGTCTTAGGTCTAACGTCTAACGTCTGGGTGGGCTCTGCCCCCTTGTGCCTGTGTCTCATCCTGCAGATTGGAGATGGCTGGAGCTGGTTTGCTTTGATGGAGACTACTACTACGTGTAAGTGGCTGGCTTTCAGCATCTTGCACTCTCTCACAGGGCTGACGCTGCGCTTGGAGCCTGTTTTGTTTGGTTATTCCACTAGGCCTAAATTTTTCCACACATGCATCACACTATTATTTTACACTACTGACCTTTAGCCTTTCTAAAAAGAAACACTTGATGTTGAAATGACTTTGCGGTGTGGACTCCGCATTTATGTTTTGGCAACCTTGAGCCAGGAGGTTCTTAACAACAGGCTACCTGTCAACTTTTTGCTTAAAAGAGAGAGAGAGAAAGAGAGAGAGAGATAGATTGTCCGCGCTAGAGACATTTTAATAACTCTCCCCTTTCCCCTTTCACACGTGTTCCTTCCCCACAAGAGGAGAGTAGACTAATTTAAAAAAAGGGATGTTTTCGGGTCAATAACAAAGGGAAGGCAGCGGGAAACAGCCTACATTTTAAAAACCGTGGGAGTGGAGCAGATGATGAGGTCACTCGTTTCGATACAATTAATAGCGAGGCAGGTGCTTAGAATTTCAGTGCAGGGTATTTTTGTCATCTATTGCTATCTGTACATTTGTAACCTATAAATTATGCCAACTGCAGATCTATCTACATGCTCTATCGGATGCATGTAGTAGAACTTTTAGGGCGACTGACTTGACAACCAAATGCGATAGAACTGACAACTGGCTCTTGGCTTAACAACCAAATGTGACAGAATTAACGACTGACTCTTGACTTGATAAACAAATGCGATAGAACTAACGACTGGCTTTTGGCAATAGCAACCTGCAGTTCGCCTAACTTAGTCGCACGTTTGACTCTTGACAGGTTATAGGAAATTAGTTGCAACCCCATCAGCCAATCATAAAAGAGGATTCAGTTGCGTTGGCAGATAATAAATTACAACAGTGGAAATTCAATAGTTCAAAGTTCCATGCACAACTCCTAGGTGCTGGTAGATACAGGAATGTTCATTACTTCAAAAGAAAGAAGTCTACCACACACTTTCTTGACTTCATGCTCGTTTTATTAGAGCAAAAAACGCGTTTCGCCTCAGTGCGCCATCAGGCTCGCTCAGGACACCGCACTGAGTCGAAACACGTTGTTCGCTCTGATAAAACGAGCATAAAGTCAAGAAAGTGTGCGGTACACTTCTTTTTTTTTTAATGGTGGAGAATAAAAGTCTTAGATTGCGCCCAACATTGGAGAATGCAAGTTGAATGGTACAGAGGCCGCCTGACATTGTGACAACTAATCTCTGGCCAGATCTGGTCCTATGGTCAGCCTAGGGGCAGTTCTGGCCATTTTGGGGCCCTAGGCCAAATATAAATATGTGGCCCTAAAACGTCATTACATAGACATACAATTGTGTGTTTGGTGATATTTTAGTGTTTTGTCTCATATATACCTTCCATTATTTTATATAAGTCACAAGTAAAGATCAAGCCTATTTGTGTGTATGTGTTCACCGCAACTGGTGTGACAGTTGGGGCCCCTCTGGAGGACAGATTTGGTGGGGGCCCTGGGCAATTGCCTAGGTTTGCCCAATGACCGCCATGGGGTAAAAGAAGAGTAAGGGGGCACATCTGGTATGCCAGAGGTTGCCATTGAACCCTTTAAAGGAGTCGTGGGCCTATCAACGAAACACCAATGAAGGTGCCAACCTGAAGACCCCAGTGAAGGGTTTAGCCCTCTAGCCATAACCGTTTACCAATGCTTATTAGTTCAGGGATTGTACTATCTAGTCCAATAAGCTCAACCTGGTGTAACTGTAGTGGTGAGTTTATTTCCTGTGTTACCCACCTCTGACCAGCAGGAACATCTCCTGCTCCAAAGCGAAGAGGCTGCTCCATGGACTGGTCACTCTTCATGGACACACAGCTCGGCACTGGAGAGGGGGGTCTCTTAAGCTGAATGGGGCTGGATCACACACATACAAAGTAGTCCAAACGTTCTTCAAGAGTACTGAAAACAAAATCTTGTTGTGGCCCACTCAGAGTCCAGACCTCAATCCTACAGACAATCTGTGGTGGGTGCTGACAGAGAGCGTCCATACTCGGACTACATGCTATTTGGATCAGAAGAATTTACAATGCAAGAATGGGCCAAACGTCCTCACAAGATTTCATTATTTTATTTATGTTTAATTAACCCTTTCATGCAGACTTCTCTGTTTTAGGGTTTTGCCAAATAAAGCCCTGGTTCAACAACAGCGTGTCGAAAAATTAATATATATGTTGGAAAAGCAACTGTGGAATGGAATAGATAACATTGTGCAATAAGTAAGGGATAACGGCCGACGAGGTGACCGGTTATACGAAATTTATGGCGAGGCGGCGGCTTCCAACTGTCGACCTCGAAGGCCGTCATCCCGCTTATCTGCCATCATGGTAGGGTACTTTTTTAATCTATTATTGTCTGTAAAGTTGTAGGAACCATGTTCTATCAAGATAGAATGTTTCTTTGCGGGCGTCCAACTTGACGCACCTAGAATCTTCGTTTGGTAGCCTGCCGACGCTGTGATTATTTAATGTTCCTTTAGCCCTATACCACGGCGGGATGGAAGTTTAAAACCAAAACCTTGCGAAGCACTTGTACATGCTGAATCGACGCATCGCATCACACGTCCATTTCCCCCTGCTGATCATCTCAGTCTTAGGACTAACGTCTAATGTGTAACGTCTAAAATCTGGGTGGGCTCCGCCCCCTTGTGCCTGTGTCTCATCCTGCAGATTGGAGATGGTTGGAGCTGGTTTGCTTTGATGGAGACTACTACTACGTGTAAGTGGCTGGCTTTCAGCATCTTGCACTCTCTCACAGGGCTGACGCTGCGCTTGGAGCCTGTTTTGTTTGGTTATTCCACTAGGCCTAAATTTTTCCACACATGCATCACACTATTATTTTACACTACTGACCTTTAGCCTTTCTAAAAATAAGCACTTTATGTTGCAATGACGTTGAGGTGTGGACTCCGCATTCATGTTTTGGCTACCTTGAGCCAGGTGGTTCTTAACAACAGACTACCTGTCAACTTTGTGCTTAAGAGAGAGAGAGAGAGAGAGAGAGATAGAGAGAAAGAGAGAGAGAGAGAGAGAGAGAGAGATAGAGAGAAAGAGAGAGAGATTCCCCATGCTAGAGACGTTTTTAATAACTCTCATCTTTACCCTTTCACAGGTGTTCCTTCCCCACAAGAGGAAAGTAGCCTAATTTTTTAAAAAGGAATGTTTTCGGATCATTAACAAAGGGAAGGCTGCGGGAAACAGCCTACATTTTAAAAACCATGGGAGTGGAGCAGATGATGAGGTCACTCGTTTCGATACAATTAATAGCGAGGCAGGTGCTTAGAATTTCAGTGCAGGGTATTTTTGTCATCTATTGCTATCTGTACATTTGTAACCTATAAATTATGCCAACTGCAGATCTATCTACATGCTCTATCGGATGCATGTAGTAGAACTTTTAGGGCGACTGACTTGACAACCAAATGCGATAGAACTGACAACTGGCTCTTGGCTTAACAACCAAATGTGACAGAATTAACGACGGACTCTTGACTTGTCAAAAAAATGTGATAGAACTAACGACTGGCTTTTGGCCATAGCAACCTGCAGTTTAGAATTAGTAACGGCAGTTCGCCTAACTTAGTCACACGTTTGACGCCTGACAGGTTATAGGGAATTAGTTGCAACCTCATCAGCCAATCAGAAAAGAGGATTCAGTTGCGTAGGCAGATAATAAATTACAACAGTGGAAATTCAATAGTTCAAAGTTCCATGCACAGCTCCTAGGTGCTGGTAGATGCAGGAATGTTCAATACTTCAAAAGAAAGAAGTCTACCACACACTTTCTTGACTTCATGCTCGTTTTATTAGAGTGAAAAACGCATTTAGCCTCAGTGCGCCATCAGGCTCGCTCAGGACACCGAACTGAGTCGAAACACGTTATTCGCTCTGATAAAACGAGCATAAAGTCAAGAAAGTGTGCGGTAGACTTCTTTTTTTTAAAATGTGGAAAAAAAGTCTTAGATTGTGCCCAGCATTGGAGAATGCAAGTTGAATGGTACAGAGGCCGCCTGACATTGTGACAACTAATCTCTGGCCAGATCTGGTCCTATGGTCAGCACAGGGGCAGATCTAGACATTTTGGGGCCCTAGGCCAAATATAAATATGTGGCCCTAAAACGTCATTACATAGACATAAAATTTTGTGTTTGGTGATATTTTAGTGTTTTGTCTCATACCGTAAATCCTCTAATATTGGCCGGGGCCTGTATTTACTCAAGTGCATCTTGGACCAGGCCATAATTGGAAGGAGGCCAGAATTAGAGACAGGCCAATATTCCTATTTAAGCAAAACAGACTACCAGTGGAATGAATAAAACAATGTGTCTACCGTATTTTGAACCAATAAAATACTTGGTTCATTTATTGAAAAAGTAGGCTACAGTTACCATAATAGTTACGGTATGGTGCGAATGACTAGGAGACCATCGTCGGTCCATTTTTTTTTTACTCACGAGGTGTGTGTCCCTTCCTCCTCTGTTTGTCTTTAGTCCCATTCTCGCCTTGAGCTTATGGACACGAGATGTGGCAACAACATTGACATTGACGGTCGTATTCCAATATCTGCGGCTGTTTCACTCCCTATTTTAACCCAGACTTCGCAAGGCAAACTGTTTCTTTCTGCAGCCAAATGTCGGGGAAATATAGCCTACAATTTCTGTCTCCGGTCCGTAGCCTGAAGCAATCCCTATGTGTGAAGCGCACGTTACTGAAATATGAAGGTTAAGCGAAGTAGCCATATTATTGTCTAATACTGTAGCGTGCCTCCTATTTTTCCTCCACTGGCAACGGATAGTAAAAGTTTAACAGCCAAATGCATTTACGACGAGGGCTCTCACAACTTTGTTACCAAGGCTAAATCTCTTTCTGTATGGTCGCGCTCCCTCTGCCTCTGGCTGTATTCTGGGCTCGTGTTGTTGCTATAGGTTACCCACGTGTTTGCAGGAAAGCTAGCGAGAAGCTACGAAGCTGTCGCTCTCACAGCTGATATTAACACACTGCTCACATGTAATAACTAGTCTTTGGCATGTGCACCGTTTGTTTTATAGTAGCAAATGAGTCATTTTTCGGAGTGAGGAACTATGTCTAATGTTAACCAGCTTAATGATTACAGTTGTGGATTTAGAGAACAATGGGAGATATCCGGTAAACGGAAAATAGATCATTGATTCTATTTTTAGACCCGGCCTGTACAAGAGACCGGCCCCAATTTACCTCCGCCGACCGCGAGACCGGCCAATATTAGAATCCCGGCCAGTAATGGAATACAGGCCACAATTAGAGGATTTACGGTATATATCTTCCATTATTTTATATAAGTCACAAGTTAAGATCAAGCCTATTTGTGTGTATGGGTTCACTGCAACTGGTGTGACAGTTGGGGCCCCTCTGGAGGACAGATTTGGTGGGGGCCCTGTGCAAATTGCCTAGGTATGCCTAATGACCACCGAGGGGTAAAAGTAGAGTAAGGGGGCACATCTGGTATGCCAGATGTTGCCATTGAACCCTTTAGAGGAGTCGTGGGCCTATCAACGAAACACCAATGAAGGTGCCCACTTGAAGACCCCAGTGAAGGGTTTACCCCTCTAGCCATAACCGTTTACCAATGCTGATTAGTTTAGGGATTGTACTCTCTAGTCCAATAAGCTCAACCTGGTGTAACTGTAGTGGTTAGTTTATTTCCTGTGTGAATGTCAGACTGATACACACCTCTGACCAGCAGGATCATCTCTTGCTCCAAAGCGTATTGGGAGATCAATGGACTGGTCACTCGTCATGGACACACAGCTCGGCACTGGAGAAGGGGGTCTCTTAAGCTGCATGGGGCTGGATCACACACATACAAAGTAGTCCAAAAGTTCTTCAAGAGTACTAAAACCAAAATCCTGTAGTGGCCCACTCAGAGTCCAGACCTCGATCCTACAGACAATCTGTGGTGGGTGCTGACAGAGAGCGTCCATACTCGGACTACATGCTATTTGGATCAGAAGAATTTACAATGCAAGAATGGGCCAAACGTCCTCACAAGATTTCATTATTTTATTTATGTTTAATTAACCCTTTCATGCAGACTTCTCTGTTTTAGGGTTTTGCCAAATAAAGCCCTGGTTCAACAACAGCGTGTCCAAAGCTTAATATATATGTTGGAAAAGTAACTGTGGAATGGAATAGATAACATAGTGCAATAAGTAAGGGATAACGGCCGACGAGGTGACCGGTTATACGAAATTTATGGCGAGGCGGCGGCTTCCAACTATGGCGACGGGTATCCTCCGCCAAGCCATTCATTTCGTATAACCGGTCGACCTCGAAGGCCGTTATCCCGCTTATCTGCCATTATAGTAGGGTACTTTTTTAATCTATTATTGTCTGTAAAGTTGTAGGAACCATGTTCTATCAAGATAGAATGTTGCTGTGCGGGCGTCCAACTTGACGTGCCTAGAATCTTCGTTTGGTAGCCTGCCGACGCTGTGATTATTTAATGTTCCTTTAGCCCTATACCACGGCGGGATGGAAGTTTAAAACCAAAACCTTGCGAAGCACTTGTACATGCTGAATCGACACATGTCGTATCACACGTCTATTTCCCCCTGCTGATCATCTCAGTCTTAGGACTAACGTCTAACGTCTGGGTGGGCTCCGCCCCCTTGTGCCTGTGTCTCATCTTGCAGATTGGAGATGGCTGGAGCTGGTTTGCTTTGATGGAGACTACTACTACGTGTAAGTGGCTGGCTTTCAGCATCTTGCATTCTCTCACAGGGCTGACGCTGCGCTTGGAGCCTGTTTTGTTTGGTTATTCCACTAGGCCTAAATTTTTCCACACATGCATCACACTATTATTTTACACTACTGACCTTTAGCCTTTCTAAAAATAAAGACTTGATGTTGAAATAACTTTGCGGTGTGGACTCCGCATTTATGTTTTGGGAACCTTGAGCCAGGTGGTTCTTAACAACAGACTACCTGTCAACTTTGTGCGTAAAAGAGAGAGAGAGAGAGAGACAGAGAGAGAGACAGAGAGAGAGAGAGACAGATAGAGAGACAGATAGAGAGACAGATAGAGAGACAGATAGAGATTCCCCATGCTAGAGACATTTTAATAACTCTCCCCTTTCCCCTTTCACAGGTGTTCCTTCCCCACAAGAGGAAAGCAGCCTAATTTTTAATAAAGGAATGTTTTCGGATCATTAACAAAGGGAAGGCAGCGGGAAACAGCCTACATTTTAAAAACCATGGGAGTGGAGCAGATGATGAGGTCACTCGTTTCGATACAATTAATAGCGAGGCAGGTGCTTAGAATTTCAGTGCAGGGTATTTTTGTCATCTATTGCTATCTGTACATTTGTAACCTATAAATTATGCCAACTGCAGATCTATCTACATGCTCTATCGGATGCATGTAGTAGAACTTTTAGGGCGACTGACTTGACAACCACATGCGATAAAATTTTGTGTTTGGTGATATTTTAGTGTTTTGTCTCATATATATCTTCCATTACTTTATATAAGTTTAGATCAAGCCTATTTGTGTGTATGTGCGTTCACCGCAACTGGTGTGACAGTTGGGGCCCCTCTGGAGGACAGATTTGGTGGGGGCCCTGTGCAAATTGCCTAGGTATGCCTAATGACCACCGAGGGGTAAAAGTAGAGTAAGGGGGCACATCTGGTATGCCAGATGTTGCCATTGAGTCCTTTGGAGGAGTCGTGGGCCTATCAACGAAACACCAATGAAGGTGCTCACCTCAAGACCACAGTGAAGGGTTTACCCCTCTAGCCATAACCCTTTACCAATGCTTATTAGTTCAGGGATTGTACTATCTAGTCCAATAAGCTCAACCTGGTGTAACTGTAGTGGTGAGTTTATTTCCTGTGTGAATGTCAGACTGATACCCACCTCTGGTCAGCAGGAACATCTCTTGCTCCAAAGCGAAGAGGCTGCTCCATGGACTGGTCACTCTTCATGGACACACAGCTCGGCACTGGAGAAGGGGGTCTCTTAAGCTGAATGGGGCTGGATCACACACATACAAAGTAGTCCAAAAGTTCTTCAAGAGTACTAAAACCAAAATCCTGTAGTGGCCCACTCAGAGTCCAGACCTCGATCCTACAGACAATCTGTGGTGGGTGCTGACAGAGAGCGTCCATACTCGGACTACATGCTATTTGGATCAGAAGAATTTACAATGCAAGATTGGGCCAAACGTCCTCACAAGATTTCATTATTTTATTTATGTTTAATTAACCCTTTCATGCAGACTCCTGTGTTTTAGGGTTTTCCCAAATAAAGCCCTTGTTCAACAACAGCGTGTCGAAAACTTACAGGGGCCCTATTATGCTATTTAGAATAACTTTCATTGTTAATATTTTGCTTTACTGTGGTTAGTGGAGTTAATTTCCAATGACCACGTGTTTTCATGTCCATTAATTTTATCATTGTGTACATGTACCCTACGCCGCCTGTTTGAAACGCATGGAAGTGCAGAATTTTAGACAGTCAACATTCTGAAATCTCGGCGCGGCATGGAGCGTTTCATCAAGCATTCTATTACTAATATTACGTCAGCAGCACAGCCGCTTTTGACCTGGAATCCAACTCTGTAGCCTATGTCTAAAGTTGAAACGCAAATAGTCCACCCAATGTTCACAATTAATCTGAAAAGAACGCATCATAAGTCACACGTTATGTTATTAACCATTACTTCTGAGCGCTTTGCTGTGTTATTTGCTGAAGGAAGCCCATCCCTATCCAATGCGAGTCTTCCGTGCATGGGTCCGTTTGATTTCAAAATCGCTTGGGACAATTAGGCTACCATAGCCTATATCTGAGAACGGTTTGAAAAGTGCTGGGTACAGGCTATTACGTCCGATTTGAGGTTTCATGAAATAATACGCATTGCATATGATGCGTAATAACGCGATATTGTGGCCATATAAAAAAAAAACTAAGCCACCTGCGCTGTCTTGTTTATTTCTGATATCCTCCGCCGAAGTCATCTTTATCTTAAACATTATTAACGCAATAGAAGGGGCCTGGTTGGTTAACCCACTGTCTAGCCTTGCATACAGGCCTAAAGTTGAAGTTATCAGCCAAGCCAAGTGTCGCGCTGGTCGTTAGATCTGCTGTTGACAGGTGGAAATGTGGAGACACAAAGCATATTCTCGGGGGAGGATTGAAATCAGATCACCTTTCCTTGTTAATGGCAAGTTAACCTTCACAAAATGGGCTATCCAAGAAGCTTATCATCTGCAATTGCTGTACACAGTTCAAATTATATTTATTCAGCGAAGTTGTGGATATTTCTTTTCTTCGCTCCCGCGGCAGCCCCTTAAACTATGTCTGGCTGTCAAAGACGCAATCCGAAATTGAAAGAGTGCACCCAGTATAAGACAAGCGGCACGACTTGTCGGACTCAAACCTATCAATTCAACGTCTTTCAGTGATATCGTGACACCCTATCTGTGATATGAACTCCGTGTTGAAATGTGTCCTGTGGTCTATTTGCAAGCCAGACTGAATACTGAGTGCCGGCGTTGCTGCTGTTGGCTTTTAAATATTAGTTCTTGTTTGCTCGTTGTCTGTAGGCCTAATGCACAATGGCGATAGGCTATGCTTCATAAAAATACATTTCAGACCTAGTAGGCCTATTTTCAGGTGCATGGATTCATTTTAGTAACTGCATTTCTATTCAGTCCCCGGCAGAAATTACGCGGCCGGTGGACTGGTTGCGCAATGGGCTGTCCTCGATGGATTGGTTTCATACTGGGACTTATAATAACGCCTAGGGCTATCTCTGTTTCGTGGTTTTTATGTTTGCATTTATCGACAGGACAGGAGTTTTTGTTTGTTTGTTCGTTTTTTTTTTACAATATCCGTTTCAGTTTCAGTTTCATTAATTGCATGCCACCCGACGACGCGACCCTTTTTTAAACGAAGTCAAGCCAATATCCACGTTACTGTTGCAGATATGAGGAACAAAACTGCGTTGCATTTTAATTACTGAATTGTAGCCTATGCATAGCCTATAGGCCTACCAACTGGCTAAGCGTTGCCAACATTGCTGATGCAAACGGCTGCTGGTCGTGATATAGGCTACCTATTTGGATAAAATCAGCACACGTCTTCTAATTAATGTTATGCTTCAAGAGGCAATACAAGTGTAGGGGTTTCACATCTTAACAAACAAAAGTTAGTCTTGCCAACAGCATATGCAAAACGGCCCTGAAGCGAATAGAGAGAACGGAGACAGTCAAGTCTTTCACCCACTTGGAAGTGTTATGGATTCTCAGTGCGCAACTTCGTTCAATGCGTTCTGCCTGTTTTCGACCTTCCTCTTTCAACTGTTTCTGACCCGTTAGCCATAGGCCTACCAGTATTTTGTCAATGTAAAATGCAGCTTTAATACCACAATCAAACAAAATATATATATATATATAACTTGGGCCACAGGTGAGTGTAGCCTACAGTCTAGACCGATGCTGTAGCCTATTTGACGGAGCCGATTTATGAATACAAAAAAAGCATGCGTAATGGAATAAACTTGTGGATGGCGAAATCCTACACTAGGCCTATTCTTGTACACTATTTTTGTACACTGAGTGGTGTATTCACAAATAGGATAGGCCTACATCTCATCACAATACTGTCAAATTCAGATAGGCTATGTGGCTGCGATGAACAAATGCGCATTAGGTCTACTGTCTCTGCAAATGTAAATGGTCTGTGACATCGTCAACACTCCATCCCATAAGCAGCAATGTTAGGTACAGCATGACGTAGACCCGTAGAGGAAACAAAAGCTATAGAATGTTGAAAACCCAACCACGCGTTCTCTGACAGTTGAGAAATAGCGTTCCTGCGGCAGAGAAATTCTCCCCCAAGAGGCCAATTTGTGAAATGCAGCTTTCACCAAGCTTTTACATACAACAGATGCTGTGTAACCCAATAAATGGGTAGTGGACATGAAAAAGCATAATAGGACCCCTTTAATATATATGTTGGAAAAGCAACTGTGGAATGGAATAGATAACATTGTGCAATAAGTAAGGGATAACAGCCGACGAGGTGACCGGTTATACGAAATTTATGGCGAGGCGGCGGCTTCCAACTGTCGACCTCGAAGGCCGTCATCCCGCTTATCTGCCATCATGGTAGGCTACTTTTTTAATCTATTATTGTCTGTAAAGTTGTAGGAACCATGTTCTACCAAGATAGAATGTTGCTTTGCGGGCGTCCAACTTGACGCGCCTAGAATCTTCGTTTGGTAGCCTGCCGACGCTGTGATTATTTAATGTTCCTTTAGATTTATACCACGGCAGGATGGAAGTTTAAAACAAAAACCTTGCGAAGCACTTGTACATGCTGAATCGACACGTCGCATCACGCATCTATTTCCCCCTGCTGATCATCTCAGTCTTAGGACTAACGTCTAATGTCTAACGTCTAACGTCTGGGTGGGCTCCACCCCCTTGTGCCTGTGTCTCATCCTGCAGATTGGAGATGGCTGGAGCTGGTTTGCTTTGATGGAGGCTACTTCTAAAGTGGCTGGCTTTCAGCATCTTGCACTCTCTCACAGGGCTGACGCTGCGCTTGGAGCATGTTTTATTTGGTTATCCCGCTAGGCCTACATTTTTGCACACATGCATCACACTATTATTTTACACTACTGATCTTTAGCTTTTCTAAAAAATAAACACTTTATGTTGAAATGACGTTGCGGTGTGGACTCCTTGAGCCAGGTGGTTCTTAACAACAGGCTACCTGTCAATTTTGTGCGTAAAAGAGAGAGAGAGAGAGAGAGAGAGAGAGAGAGAGAGAGAGAGAGAGAGAGAGAGAAATAGAGAGAAAGAGAGAGAGATTCCCCATGCTAGAGACATTTTTAATAACTTTCCCCTTTCACACGTGTTCCCTCCCCACAAGAGGAAAGTAGCCTAATTTTTTAAAAAGGAATGTTTTCGGATCATTAACAAAGGGAAGGCTGCGGGAAACAGCCTACATTTTAAAAACCATGGGAGTGGAGCAGATGATGAGGTCACTCGTTTCGATACAATTAATAGCGAGGCAGGTGCTTAGAATTTCAGTGCAGGGTATTTTTGTCATCTATTGCTATCTGTAAAATTGTAACCTATAAATTATGCCAACTGCAGATCTATCTACATGCTCTATCGGATGCATGTAGTAGAACTTTTAGGGCGACTGACTTGACAACCAAATGCGATAGAACTGACAACTGGCTCTTGGCTTGACAACCAAATGTGATAGAATTAACGACGGACTCTTGACTTGCCAAAAAAATGCGATAGAACTAACGACTGGCTTTTGGCCATAGCAACCTGCAGTTTAGAATTAGTAACAGCAGTTCGCCTAACTTAGTCACACGTTTGACGCCTGACAGGTTATAGGGAATTAGTTTCAACCTCATCAGCCAATCAGAAAAGAGGATTCAGTTGCGTAGGCAGATAATAAATTACAATAGTGGTAATTCAACAGTTCAAAGTTCCATGCACAGCTCCTAGGTGCTGGTAGATACAGGAATGTTCATTACTTCAAAAGAAAGAAGTCTACCGCACACTTTCTTGACTTCATGCTCGTTTTATTAGAGCGAAAAACGCATTTCGCCTCAGTGCGCCATCAGGCTCGCTCAGGACACCGCACTGAGTCGAAACACGTTGTTCGCTCTGATAAAACAAGCATAAAAGTGTGCGGTAGACTTCTTTTTTTTAAAATGGTGGAGAATAAAAGTCTTAGATTGCGCCCAACATTGGAGAATGCAAGTTGAATGGTACAGAGGCCGCCTGACATTGTGACAACTAATCTCTGGCCAGATCTGGTCCTATGGTCAGCCTAGGGGCAGATCTAGCCATATTGGGGCCCTAGGCCAAATATAAATATGTGGCCCTAAAACGTCATTACGTAGACATACAATTATGTGTTTGGTGATATTTTAGTGTTTTGTCTCATATATATCTTCCATTATTTTATATAAGTCACAAGTTAAGATCAAGCCTATTTGTGTGTATGTGTTCACCGCAACTGGTGTGACAGTTGGGGCCCCTCTGGAGGACAGATTTGGTGGGGGCACTGGGCAATTGCCTAGGTTTGCCCAATGACCACGAGGGGTAAAAGCAGAGTAAGGGGGCACATCTGGTATGCCAGAGGTTGCCATTGAGCCCTTTAGAGGAGTTGTGGGCCTATCAACGAAACACCAATGAAGGTGCCCACCTGAAGACCCCAGTGAAGGGTTTACCCCTCTAGCCATAACCATTTACCAATGCTTATTAGTTTAGGGTTTGTACTATCTAGTCCAATAAGCTCAACCTGGTGTAACTGTAGTGGTCAGTTTACTTCAGGTTTCAGGTTTATTTATTTAAGAAAGGGACAGCATATATTGCCAGCATTTAAACAAAAATGCTAAATATACAAGATTGTAGCCAAGAGGCTAATTTCCGTCTTTTGTCCCTTGACAAGTTTGATGTTCCCTAAAAAAACAAAGTTAAAACAAAACTAAAAATACACAGTTATTGCACACAGTTGTAAAAAAGAGTCAAAAATACACACACATTTAAAATATATAATACAAAATACAATTACAAAAATACAATACCCAAAATAAGTTTAACAGCTGCCAGTACTAACTATTTAAGATTATGTCGACATGATTGATTATCCAGTAGCCATAATTTCAATTGTTTACTAAAGGAGTTTAATGTTGGCAGTTCTCTAATTTTACTGGGAATTGTGTTCCAGGTGTGACACGCTCTGCAAGAGAAAACAGCCTGACTAAAAGCGCTCTTTCTAAATGGGACAGAGCAATCACCCCTGGAACCGGCTCTGGTAGCCCTGTTTATGCTTTTCATGACAAATGTCTGTAGAGGAGGAGGGGCCAGGCCATGGAAGATTTTGTAGATTAAAACTAAGTCATTATATTTAACATAGTTATCCCAGTCCAATAATCTATGTTTTTTTAAAATATGAAAATGATGATGTAGCGGCCATATGCCTTACATTTTTTATGTTTTTGTATTGGCTTTTAACTTGACATTCACCGTGGGGTCACGTGACTCCTTGTTGGTAATTAGGATTTGTATTTAGGCACCTGGGCACCGGTAGACTGGCAGGGAGAGGGGTTAGGAATGGGAGAGCACAATATTTGTTGACCGCCTGCTTTGCACAATCTGAAATATTGCTCTCTATTACGCACAACCGCACTTTACCCTCGCACCGGTAGCCCATTGCACGGTGGTGGGTTTTAAGGACGTTTTAACTTTTGTATTGGATCTTAACATTGGAACAAATAAAGGACAACAAACGAAGAGAGAAATGTTTGCGCGTCAGCTTCGTGACTCCCTTACCAGCCTCTCAGTGGCACAAGGATTGTAGCCACTACAGATGATATGTTCTAGGCTTTCTGACTAGAATTTTTAGTGCTTGTTTGTATAATGTTCTAATGGCTTTTAGTGTTGTGACATTAGCTGATGCCCAACTGGTTAAGCAGTAAGACATGTGTGGCATGATCATTGCGTTAAAATACAATGTTGCTGACTCAAGGGTTAAATTTTTCCTAATGTGCCTAAAATTAGATATATTATATTTTATTTTGCCTATAGTTTTTTAACATGTTGCTTAAAATCAAGTTGTGAGTCTATAACTATGCCAAGGTATTTAAATTCTTGAACAACTTGGTGTGTTAATGTCAGACTAAAACCCACCTCTGACCAGCAGGAACATCTCCTTCTCCAAAGCGAAGAGGCTGCTCCATGGACCGGTCACTCTTCATGGACACACAGCTCGGCACTGGAGAAGGGGGTCTCTTAAGCTGCATGGGGCTAGATCACACACATACAAAATAGTCCAAACATTCTTCAAGAGTACTAAAACCAAAATCCTGTAGTGGCCCACTCAGAGTCCAGACCTCGATCCTACAGACAATCTGTGGTGGGTGCTGACAGAGAGCGTCCATACTCGGACTACATGTGTGCTCCTCCTACTCAAGCGAGTAGGTCGCTTTTCTGCTTTGCTCCTGCCTAACTTCAATTTCTTTACTTTTTTTTTTCACACTATATCTTGGATTTTATTTGCCATATACACAGTTTTTAACAAGTTTAGAGAAGAACAACAGAGGATTTTATTCATACATTAGTGTTTTTCACAAGAGAACCTAGAAGTCAAAACAATTGCCGAGCTGAAACAATAACAAAATGCGACAACGACAGTCCAAAAAATGGATACTGCTGGAACAACGGATTTCTGCCCTGGAATCCTTACTGGGTGATCGCCTATCAAAGACTGAAGGAAGTCCTGAAACAGGTGCCGCAAATGCAAAAGCAGACCAACGACCGGCTGATGTGACATTTGTGACGCTGGACGAAACACCTGGCAAAAGCTTCGCAAAGCAAAATGTGAGTAGGCCTACTCACTATTGGGAAAGCAAAGGGGCTCGACCCAAAAACAGAGATAAAATACTAACTTCAACACCAGTGCGGTCTGCTGCTGCCAGACCAACTTTTTCAGGGCAGCCCATAAAACTTCAAAATCGATTTGAGTGCCTTGAACAAGTGGAACCAGTTGCTCCCAGAATAAAAACTGAACGTACACCGCATTGGAATAACAAGAACAAAGTTAGACGGCAGCTGCCTGCCTCTCCTACAACACTTGTTGTTGGTGATCTGAGTGTGAAAAATATCGGAAATGGAACTTTTAAAGTGTCCTGTCTGCCCCATGCATCCGTACGTGAGACCAAGGACAGTATCCCACAATTGGTGTCTGACCACAGATCTATTGATCGCCTTGTTGTTCACTGTGGGGCAGCGGATCTGTTCAAAGAGCAAATAACTGTCAAAAAGGATTTTAATGACTTATTTTCAACTCTAAAAGATCTGAAAATTCCATCCTTCATCAGCGGGCCAATACCAGCACCATGCTATCGCGACTTTGCGTTTTCGAGATTAAATTGCTTAAACACATGGCTGTCAAGGACATGCAGATCCAACGGTATCAGCTTTGTTGACAATTTCGACCGTTTCTGGAGACGCTCTGTACTTTTCAAAAAAAACAGTGCAGAACTGAGTTGGACCGGCGCCAAAGTGCTGACAGACCAGTTGGTTTACAGCATTGAGACCTTGGGCGCTGATAAGCGGCCTGTATCTGTATCCACTCAGACACAGGGGCATTTCAACAAGCCCTCTGTGCCTGTAAGTGTGCAAACTGAGCCACAGACTGGCGAAAGCACACACACAGATGACGTAGCCAAGTCCCTCTCTGCTCAAGTGGAAAACAACGGAACACACAGAACTCGCCACAAACTGAACCAGCTTTCGGAACAGCTGGAAGATCTGTCACAGAAACTGGCAGCAAGCCGCTCGCCGGAGATCAAGTGTTCACCTCCTTGTCGGACTGGCAAAATGCCATTGGCATCACCAATTCCACCTCCCAGGTCTGCCAAAAAGCGACTGTCCACACAGGAAATAGGAAATGTGNTTTCCTCAAAACCAAACTCACCCCCCAGATGTGGCGAAACGCAGCCACCAGCAAGCCCTGGCAACGGCGACAAAATGCAATCACCAATGGAATCACAACCTTCCCGGAACGACGAAACACCATCTTCATCTCCCAGACTGAGATTTCCAGAAACTATGGCGAGACTACTCCCCTATGCCAGATCTACCTTTTCTACCCCCAGACATTCCTACCAAGCCTCCTATGCGGATATTTCTCAAGGTCAACCTCATTCTACCCCAAAATCTAAAAGGATACTTCCATCCATGACTGCACCCAAAAAAGGCAAGGCCCCACAACCACCTGTCTGTGCTCTGGAGTACAGTAATATCAGTGAGGATGACCTTGTTGAAAGCACAGTCTGATATCAACTGGGTCCCTACCCACATAGTAACAGTGGTTTTGAAAATAAGCAGATAAGGGGACCCGTGGACAATCTTATTCCAGTTCTAACAACAAAACGAGGTCTCTTGAGGACACGCATACATTCCCCCAAGACGGCAAGCATGGGGAATCTCAGACTTGTCCCAAAAAAACTCACTACCACAGTGGAAATGCCTCCAATGCTCAATGCTAAATTAGCTTTACAGAATAGTAGATCTCTAAGGAACAAGCCTTTTGTTGTCAATGAGTTTATCTGTACCCACAACCTTGATTTTTTATTTTTAACTGAAACATGGCTGGAAAAATCCACTAGCTCTATCACACTTATAGAAGCAACTCCGTCACACTTTAATTTCATTAGTACAGAAAGGCAGAATAAACAGGGAGGGGGGATAGCAATTATTTTCAAGGCACTGTTTCAATGTCAAAAGACATCACTAGGTGAATTTTCATCTTTTGAATACTTAGCTGCAGTTCTAAAATGTTCTTCTGACATACTGTTATTGACTATTTACAGACCTCCAAGACTTTCTGCACCACTCTTCTTAGAGGAATTTGGTGAGCTGTTGTCGAATGTTTGTGTGGACTATGATAGCTTGTTTATAGCAGGCGATTTTAATTTTTACGTGGACGACTTAGAGAATGTCTATGCTAAGGAATTTTTAAGTCTTATTGACATTTTTAGCCTCACACAGCATGTAACAGGACCAACACACAACCAAGGTCACACTTTAGACCTAATAATAATAACAAAAGGCCTTAATGCTTGTGCTAGTGTCAAAGACTATGGCTTTTCTGACCATTACTGCATTTTTTCTGATGTTTCTATGTACCCTCATGTTCAAAGGGAATCTGTTACAGTCAAAAAACGTATAATCAACTGTGAGACAGCCTCACTCTTTCAGCAAGCACTTTCAGAGATCCAAAGTCAAACCTCAGAGAGTGCAGATGATCTCATGGTTAATTTTAATTCAAGGATGACCCGTATTATGGATGTTATTGCCCCCGAAAAAATCAAAACAGTGGGACGTGAAAAAGCACCTTGGAGAAAGAATCCCACAGTTATATTGCTAAAGCAAGAATGCAGGAGGGCTGAAAGACAGTGGCGTAAATCCAAACTTGAAGTCCACTACCAAATCTATAAACACACACTCTCGAAATACAACCAAGAAATTTCTAAAGCTAGACAATCTTTTTTCTCTGACATAATTAACAGAAATATTAATAATGCACGTGTCCTGTTTGGCACTGTGGAAAAGCTAGCAAGGCCCCCAAATCTAATGCCCTCTGAGTTCCTCTCAGTCAGCAAATGCAATGAGTTCGCATCCTTTTTCAAAGGAAAGATTGAAAAAATACGTGCAAACATACTCACACATGTGCAACCGACCCAAGATTCAGACCAGCTTGCTATGGTGAAGTTAAATCCTAACCTCATGAGAAATTTTCATTTAGTTGATGTGGACATTCTTAATAGAACGGTACAAAGTCTTAGCTCCTCTACATCTGACTTAGATATTTTACCAACAGCCTTCTTCAAATCCATCTTAAATCTAATATCATCAGATGTACTTCAGATCATCAACACCTCACTACAAACAGGCATATTCCCAGGCTGTCTGAAAGAAGCAGTTGTGAAACCCTTACTGAAAAAGAACAACCTGGATGCACTGGTACTAAACAACTATAGGCCCATATCCAATCTACCATTCATGGGTAAAATAATAGAGAAAATTGTTTTTAACCAATTAACTGCTTTTCTAATGTCTAATAGCTATTTTGATAAGTTTCAATCAGGTTTCCGTGCCTACCACAGCACTGAAACAGCTCTTATTAAAGTTATGAATGACATAAGATTGAATTCTGATGCTGGCAAATCATCCGTCTTGGTACTTCTTGATTTGAGTGCTGCTTTCGATACAGTTAATCATTCTATACTACTACATAGACTGGAACACTGGGTTGGCTTTACGGGCATAGTGATCGACTGGTTAAAATCGTACTTACAACAAAGAAGTTTTTTTGTCGCCATTGGAAGACATACTTCATCACCAATGTCTCTGGATTGTGGGGTCCCCCAGGGCTCCATTCTGGGACCACTACTGTTCAATCTGTATATGTTGCCACTGGGACACATTATCGAGAATAACTCCATAAATTACCATAGCTATGCGGATGATACCCAGCTCTACTTATCTATGTCCCCAAATGACTATACCCCCCTTGAATCACTCTATCATTGCATGGACCAAATTAACAAATGGATGTCTCACAATTTCCTCCAGCTGAACACAGATAAAACTGAAGTAATTATATTTGGGAAAAGAGAGGAGAGACAAAAGATTGCTACTATCCTTGAAACGAAGGGACTGAAAGCAAGGGAAACAGTTAAAAATCTTGGGGTCCTCATTGACAGTGACCTAAACTTCAACAGTCACATGAAAGCTATTACTAAGTCTGCATTTTATCACATAAAAAACGTCTCTAAATTTAGGGGCCTGATGTCTAAACATGATCTGGAGAAGCTAATACATGCCTTTATTTCTAGTAAAGTTGATTACTGTAACAGTCTTTTTACTGGCCTCCCCAATAAAACCATTAAACAGCTTCAACTTGTACAAAACGCAGCTGCAAGGGTTCTTACAAAGACAAGGAAGTTCGACCACATTACTCCAATTTTAAGATCGCTGCATTGGCTCCCAGTAAGCTACAGAATTGATTTTAAGGCTATGCTACTTGTGTTTAAATCACTAAATGGAATGGGACCCACATATCTACTGGATATGTTTCAGCTGTATGCACCAACTAGGTCACTAAGGTCAACGGAGAAGAATTTGCTGGTGATTCCAAAAGTCAAAACAAAGTGTGGAGAGGCAGCCTTTAGCTTCTATGCTTCAAAGCTTTGGAACCAGCTTCCAGATGACATAAAAAATGCACCCACTATTGATAGCTTTAAATCTAGACTCAAGACAAAGCTGTTCTCAGATGCTTTCCCCTAGCTTAAATTACTTATTCTTATTATTTTTATTTTTTATTTAATTTGTTTTATTTTATTTTATTTTATTATTATTTTTACCTTATGTTTTATCTTAATGTTTTTAAATGCTTTTTGACTCTAATTCATTTCCTTCTTTCTTCCCTGTTTCCTTTCATTTACATTTGTTAACTTTGTGAAGCACATTGAGTTGCACCTGTGTATGAAATGCGCTATATAAATAAACTTGCCTTGCCTTACATGCTATTTGGATCAGAAGAATTTACAATGCAAGAATGGGCCAAACGTCCTCACAAGATTTCATTATTTTATTTATGTTTAATTAACCCTTTCATGCAGACTCCTGTGTTTTAGGGTTTTGCCAAATAAAGCCCTTGTTCAACAACAGCGTGTCGAAAAATTAATATATATGTTGGAAAAGCAACTGTGGAATGGAATAGATAACATTGTGCAATAAGTAAGGGATAACGGCCGACGAGGTGACCGGTTATACGAAATTTATGGCGAGGCGGCGGCTTCCAACTGTCGACCTCGAAGGCCGTCATCCCGCTTATCTGCCATCATGGTAGGGTACTTTTTTAATCTATTATTGTCTGTAAAGTTGTAGGAACCATGTTCTATCAAGATATAATGTTGCTTTGCGGCCGTCCAACTTGACGCACCTAGAATCTTCGTTTGGTAGCCTGCCGACGCTGTGATTATTTAATGTTCCTTTAGACCTATATCACGGCAGGATGGAAGTTTAAAACAAAAACCTTGCGAAGCACTTGTACATGCTGAATCGACACGTCGCATCACACGTCCATTTCCCCCTGCTGATCATCTCAGTCTTAGGACTAACGTCTAATGTCTAACGTCTAAAATCTGGGTGGGCTCCGCCCCTTGTGCTTGTGTCTCATCCTGCAGATTGGAGATGGTTGGAGCTGGTTTGCTTTGATGGAGACTACTACTACGTGTAAGTGGCTGGCTTTCAGCATCTTGCACTCTCTCACAGGGCTGACGCTGCGCTTGGAGCCTGTTTTGTTTGGTTATTCCACTAGGCCTAAATTTTTCCACACATGCATCACACTATTATTTTACACTACTGACCTTTAGCCTTTCTAAAAATAAGCACTTTATGTTGAAATGATGTTGAGGTGTGGACTCCGCATTCATGTTTTGGCTACCTTGAGCCAGGTGGTTCTTAACAACAGACTACCTGTCAACTTTGTGCTTAAGAGAGAGAGAGAGAGAGAGAGAGAGAGAGAGAGAGAGAAAGAGAGAGAGATTTCCCATGCTAGAGACATTTTTAATAACTCTCCCCTTTCCCCTTTCACACGTGTTCCCTCCCCACAAGAGGAAAGTAGCCTAATTTCTTTTAAAAAGGAATGTTTTCGGATCATTAACAAAGGGAAGGCTGCGGGAAACAGCCTACATTTTAAAAACCATGGGAGTGGAGCAGATGACGAGGTCACTCGTTTCGATACAATTAATAGCGAGGCAGGTGCTTAGAATTTCAGTGCAGGGTATTTTTGTCATCTATTGCTATCTGTACATTTGTAACCTAGAAAATATAATTATGCCAACTGCAGCTCTATCGGATGCATGTAGTAGAACTTTTAGGGCGACTGACTTGACAACCACATGCGATAGAACTGACAACTGGCTCTTGGCTTAACAACCAAATGTGATAGAATTAACAACGCACTCTTGACTTGCCAAAAAAATGTGATAGAACTAACGACTGGCTTTTGGTCATATCAACCTGCAGTTTAGAATTAGTAACGGCAGTTCGCCTAACTTAGTCACACGTTTGACGCCTGACAGGTTATAGGGAATTAGTTGCAACCTCATCAGCCAATCAGAAAAGAGGATTCAGTTGCGTAGGCAGATAATAAATTACAACAGTGGAAATTCAATAGTTCAAAGTTCCATGCACAGCTCCTAGGTGCTGGTAGATACAGGAATGTTCATTACTTCAAAAGAAAGAAGTCTACCACACACTTTCTTGACTTCATGCTCGTTTTATTAGAGCAAAAAACGCGTTTCGCCTCAGTGCGCCATCAGGCTCGCTCAGGACACCGCACTGAGTCGAAACACGTTGTTCGCTCTGATAAAACGAGCATAAAGTCAAGAAAGTGTGCGGTACACTTCTTTTTTTTTTATGGTGGAGAAAAAAAGTCTTAGATTGTGCCCAGCATTGGAGAATGCAAGTTGAATGGTACAGAGGCCGCCTGACATTGTGACAACTAATCTCTGGCCAGATCTGGTCCTATGGTCAGCACAGGGGCAGATCTAGCCATTTGGGGGCCCTAGGCCAAATATAAATATGTGGCCCTAAAACGTCATTACATAGACATAAAATTTTGTGTTTGGTGATATTTTAGTGTTTTGTCTCATATATATCTTCCATTACTTTATATAAGTTTAGATCAAGCCTATTTGTGTGTATGTGTGTTCACCGCAACTGGTGTGACAGTTGGGGCCCCTCTGGAGGACAGATTTGGTGGGGGCCCTGTGCAAATTGCCTAGGTATGCCTAATGACCACCGAGGGGTAAAAGTAGAGTAAGGGGGCACATCTTGTATGCCAGATGTTGCCATTGAGTCCTTTAGAGGAGTCGTGGGCCTATCAACAACACACCTATGAAATAGCCCACCTGAAGATCCCAGTGAAGAGTTTACCACTCTAGCCATAGCCGTTTACCAATGCTGATTAGTTTAGGGTTTGTACTCTCTAGTCCAATAAGCTCAACCTTGGTGTAACTGTAGTGGTCAGTTTATTTCCTGTGTGAATGTCAGACTGATACACACCTCTGACCAGCAGGATCATCTCTTGCTCCAAAGCGTATTGGGAGATCAATGGACTGGTCACTCGTCATGGACACACAGCTGGGCACTGGAGAGGAGGGTCTCTTATGCTGCAGGTGGCTGGAACACACACATACAAATTAGTCCAAAAGTTCTTCAAGAGTACTAAAACCAATATCCTGTACTGGCCCACTCAGAGTCCAGACCTCGATCCTACAGACAATCTGTGGTGGGTGCTGACAGAGAGCGTCCAACTCGGACAACATGCTACTTGGATCAGAAGAATTTACAATGCAAGGCTGGGCCAAACATCTTCACAGGATTTCATTATTTTATTTATGTTTAATTAACCCTTTCATGCAGACTTCTCTGTTTTAGGGTTTTGCCAAATAAAGCCCTGGTTCAACAACAGCGTGTCCAAAGCTTAATATATATGTTGGAAAAGTAACTGTGGAATGGAATAGATAACATAGTGCAATAAGTAAGGGATAACGGCCGACGAGGTGACCGGTTATACGAAATTTATGGCGAGGCGGCAGCTACCAACTATGGCGACGGGTATCCTCCGCCAAGCCATTCATTTCTATAACCGGTCGTCCTCGAAGGCCGCTATACCGCTTATCTGCCATTATGGTAGGGTACTTTTTTAATCTATTATTGTCTGTAAAGTTGTAGGAACCATGTTCTATCAAGATAGAATGTTTCTTTGCGGGCGTCCAACTTGACGCACCTAGAATCTTCGTTTGGTAGCCTGCCGACGCTGTGATTATTTAATGTTCCTTTAGACCTATATCACGGCAGGATGGAAGTTTAAAAACCAAAACCTTGCGAAGCACTTGTACATGCTGAATCGACACATGTCGCATCACACGTCTATTTCCCCCTGCTGATCATCTCAGTCTTAGGACTAACGTCTAATGTCTGGGTGGGCTCCGCCCCCTTGTGCCTGTGTCTCATCCTGCAGATTGGAGATGGCTTGAGCTGGTTTGCTTTGATGGAGGCTACTACTACGTGTAAGTGGCTGGCTTTCAGCATCTTGCACTCTCTCACAGGGCTGACGCTGCGCTTGGAGCCTGTTTTGTTTGGTTATTCCACTAGGCCTAAATTTTTCCACACATGCATCACACTATTATTTTACACTACTGATCTTTGGCCTTTCTAAAAATAAAGACTTGATGTTGAAATAACTTTGCGGTGTGGACTCCGCATTTATGTTTTGGGAACCTTGAGCCAGGTGGTTCTTAACAACAGGCTACATGTCAACTTTGTGCGTAAAAGTGAGAGAGAGAGAGAGAGAGAGAGAGATAGAGAGAGATAGAGAGACAGATAGAGAGACAGATAGAGAGAAAGAGAGAGAGGTTCCCCATGCTAGAGACGTTTTTAATAACTCTCATCTTTACCCTTTCACAGGTGTTCCTTCCCCACAAGAGGAAAGCAGCCTAATTTTTAATAAAGGAATGTTTTCGGATCATTAACAAAGGGAAGGCAGCGGGAAACAGCCTACATTTTAAAAACCATGGGAGTGGAGCAGATGATGAGGTCACTCGTTTCGATACAATTAATAGCGAGGCAGGTGCTTAGAATTTCAGTGCAGGGTATTTTTGTCATCTATTGCTATCTGTACATTTGTAACCTATAAATTATGCCAACTGCAGATCTATCTACATGCTCTATCGGATGCATGTAGTAGAACTTTTAGGGCGACTGACATGACAACCAAATGCGATAGACCTGACAACTGGCTCTTGGCTTGACAACCAAATGTGATGGAATTAACGACGCACTCTTGACTTGCCAAAAAAATGTGATAGAACTAACGACTGGCTTTTGGTCATATCAACCTGCAGTTTAGAATTAGTAACGGCAGTTCGCCTAACTTAGTCACACGTTTGACGCCTGACAGGTTATAGGGAATTAGTTGCAACCTCATCAGCCAATCAGAAAAGAGGATTCAGTTGCGTAGGCAGATAATAAATTACAACAGTGGAAATTCAATAGTTCAAAGTTCCATGCACAGCTCCTAGGTGCTGGTAGATACAGGAATGTTCATTACTTCAAAAGAAAGAAGTCTACCACACACTTTCTTGACTTCATGCTCGTTTTATTAGAGCAAAAAACGCGTTTCGCCTCAGTGCGCCATCAGGCTCGCTCAGGACACCGCACTGAGTCGAAACACGTTGTTCGCTCTGATAAAACGAGCATAAAGTCAAGAAAGTGTGCGGTACACTTCTTTTTTTAAAATGGTGGAGAATAAAAGTCTTAGATTGCGCCCAACATTGGAGAATGCAAGTTGAATGGTAAAGAGGCCGCCTGACATTGTGAGAACTAATCTCTGGCCAGATCTGGTCCTATGGTCAGCACAGGGGCAGATCTAGCCATTTTGGGGCCCTAGACAAAATATAAATACATGGTCCTAAAAAGTCATTACATAGACATAAAATTAGTTGTTTTGGTGATATTTTAGTGTTTTGTCTCATATATATCTTCCATTATTTTATATAAGTCACAAGTTAAGATCAAGCCTATTTGTGTGTATGTGTTCACCGCAACTGGTGTGACAGTTGGGGCCCCTCTGGAGGACAGATTTGGTGGGGGCCCTGTGTAAATTGCCTAGGTATGCCTAATGACCACCGAGGGGCAGAGGCAGAGTGAGGGGGCACATCTGGTATGCCAGAGGTTGCCATTCAGTCCTTTAGAGGAGTTGTGGGCCTATCAACGAAACACCAATGAAGGTGCCCACTTGAAGACCCCAGTGAAGGGTTTACCCCTCTAGCCATAACCGTTTACCAATGCTGATTAGTTTAGGGATTGTACTCTCTAGTCCAATAAGCTCAACCTGGTGTAACTGTAGTGGTCAGTTTACTTCAGGTTTCAGGTTTATTTATTTAAGAAAGGGACAGCATATATTGCCAGCATTTAAACAAAAATGCTAAATATACAAGATTGTAGCCAAGAGGCTAATTTCCGTCTTTTGTCCCTTGACAAGTTTGATGTTCCCTAAAAAAACAAAGTTAAAACAAAACTAAAAATACACAGTTATTGCACACAGTTGTAAAAAAGAGTCAAAAATACACACACATTTAAAATATATAATACAAAATACAATTACAAAAATACAATACCCAAAATAAGTTTAACAGCTGCCAGTACTAACTATTTAAGATTATGTCGACATGATTGATTATCCAGTAGCCATAATTTCAATTGTTTACTAAAGGAGTTTAATGTTGGCAGTTCTCTAATTTTACTGGGAATTGTGTTCCAGGTGTGACACGCTCTGCAAGAGAAAACAGCCTGACTAAAAGCGCTCTTTCTAAATGGGACAGAGCAATCACCCCTGGAACCGGCTCTGGTAGCCCTGTTTATGCTTTTCATGACAAATGTCTGTAGAGGAGGAGGGGCCAGGCCATGGAAGATTTTGTAGATTAAAACTAAGTCATTATATTTAACATAGTTATCCCAGTCCAATAATCTATGTTTTTTTAAAATATGAAAATGACGATATGTTCTAGGCTTTCTGACTAGAATTTTTAGTGCTTGTTTGTATAATGTTCTAATGGCTTTTAGTGTTGTGACATTAGCTGATGCCCAACTGGTTAAGCAGTAAGACATGTGTGGCATGATCATTGCGTTAAAATACAATGTTGCTGACTCAAGGGTTAAATTTTTCCTAATGTGCCTAAAATTAGATATATTATATTTTATTTTGCCTATAGTTTTTTAACATGTTGCTTAAAATCAAGTTGTGAGTCTATAACTATGCCAAGGTATTTAAATTCTTGAACAACTTGGTGTGTTAATGTCAGACTAAAACCCACCTCTGACCAGCAGGAACATCTCCTGCTCCAAAGCGAAGAGGCTGTTTCATGGACTGGTCACTCTTCATGGACACACAGCTCGGCACTGGAGAAGGGGGTCTCTTAAGCTGCATGGGACTGGATCACACACATACAAAGTAGTCCAAACATTCTTCAAGAGTACTAAAACCAAAATCCTGTAGTGGCCCACTCAGAGTCCAGACCTCGATCCTACAGACAATCTGTGGTGGGTGCTGACAGAGAGCGTCCATACTCGGACTACATGCTATTTGGATCAGAAGAATTTACAATGCAAGAATGGGCCAAACGTCCTCACAAGATTTCATTATTTTATTTATGTTTAATTAACCCTTTCATGCAGACTCCTGTGTTTTAGGGTTTTGCCAAATAAAGCCCTTGTTCAACAACAGCGTGTCGAAAAATTAATATATATGTTGGAAAAGTAACTGTGGAATGGAATAGATAACATAGTGCAATAAGTAAGGGATAACGGCCGACGAGGTGACCGGTTATACGAAATTTATGGCGAGGCGGCGGCTTCCAACTGTCGACCTCGAAGGCCGTCATCCCGCTTATCTGCCATCATGGTAGGGTACTTTTTTAATCTATTATTGTCTGTAAAGTTGTAGGAACCATGTTCTATCAAGATAGAATGTTTCTTTGCGGGCGTCCAACTTGACGCACCTAGAATCTTCGTTTGGTAGCCTGCCGACGCTGTGATTATTTAATGTTCCTTTAGCCCTATACCACGGCGGGATGGAAGTTTAAAACCAAAACCTTGCGAAGCACTTGTACATGCTGAATCGACGCATCGCATCACACGTCCATTTCCCCCTGCTGATCATCTCAGTCTTAGGACTAACGTCTAACGTCTGGGTGGGCTCCGCCCCCTTGTGACTGTGTCTCATCTTGCAGATTGGAGATGGCTGGAGCTGGTTTGCTTTGATGGAGACTACTACTACGTGTAAGTGGCTGGCTTTCAGCATCTTGCATTCTCTCACAGGGCTGACGCTGCGCTTGGAGCCTGTTTTGTTTGGTTATTCCACTAGGCCTAAATTTTTCCACACATGCATCACACTATTATTTTACACTACTGATCTTTGGCCTTTCTAAAAAATAAAGACTTGATGTTGAAATAACTTTGCGGTGTGGACTCCGCATTTATGTTTTGGGAACCTTGAGCCAGTGTAACAGAGTTAGAAATGTAGTTGATGAATTTCACAATAAATATTTGGTTCTCCTTATCATACGTTGCAGCCACCTGGTGGTGTATTCTTGCAGCTGCAGTAGGTCAGGTCTTAGCACACAAACTATGCTTCCTCCAGCCAGAAAGAGTTTACTTCGCTGGAGATATGAATGTACAACAGCAGCTGCATGATGTTGTTTGCACTTAATGTTTCACCAGAATAAATGCGAGTTGGAGCCAACCTTTGTCGCCTTTCCTTGCCTTCGACCTGCCGCCGAATGCGGTCTGTTACACTGGTGCCGTGACGCCGCGAGACAGATCAGCTTGATGCAGATCCTTCCGAGGTGGTGAGAGAAATATCCTTTTTTAACCAATTTCCTTTTTATCAAAGCAGTTTAGTTGTTAGTAATTAGAGAATGCTTATAGTATGTGCATTAGTTTATAAATAGAAATCAGTGTTCATATTTGTGTGCATCATTATATTGGAAATATAATCCTATGTGTTTTTTTTAACTAATAAACTTGTGAGTAACCATTTGTGGTTGTGACAGGCCTGGTGGAACTTTTTGTCCATGTGGAGTTTGGTTGACCCGTTCGAGTTTCTAACCTTATTTTAAAACCATTTGCTGTCTGTTTAGGAGCAGGGTCCGGCAGCAGCTTTTAACCTAATCTAAATTTCAGGGATGGCCACAAACCGGTCACACTCCTCGTTGTCTCTGACCTGTAGGATGGGTCAGGGTCTGGGAGTAGGCACCAGGAAATGTCAGTACCCCTGACTTATGGGTCTAGTCAATGAATATCAGCAGGCCTGTGTATCTGCTCTGTGTTCTCTGTTGGTTTCTCTCTTAAACAGGAAAACAATGCCCAATACCAGCCCACCCTAAGTAATGACAGGAGGACCAGGATGGACGAGAGGGAGATGGCTGGACCGGAAGACGGCGTGCACACACTTGTTGCTAGGCACATAAGAACACATAGACACTTGTTTCAACATTACATCTCTGACAGGTCACAGACCCTCTTCCCCTAATACAGCTCTGTCCCCCTCCTTCTCACCATTTCTTAATTTGCCAGGCCAGGGTTGACCCCTGATCTTTTAGGAGTCAAGATGTCTGTAAGTTTAGTTGATTATATGATCCATATGTTACAAGGAATGAGATTTGTCACTTCATCCCCCCCTCTCCCACTCTCCCACTCTCCCACTCTCCACTCTCCACTCTCCACTCTCCCCTCTCCCCTCTCAATGACCTCCCCTCTGACCTCTCACTCCTCTCTGTCCCTCTATCTGTTGTCTACCCATTAGTGTCTGGTCCATGAACAGACACACACACTCCTACACACACACACACACACACACACACACACACACACACACACACACACACACACACACACACACACACACACACACACACACACACACACACACACACAGAGAACTCCTTTATAAGACACACTTAGGGAAAGTCAGGTCAGTTTCCAAATCTTGGGCTGAGAGAATACTGTTATTGGTCAGGGATCAGTCAAGACTAGGAAACTCCAGAGCTCTGTTATGCTTCTACTACTCGTTGTCTAAACTTTGACAAATTACTACTTTTTGTACTTATACTTTTTCGGAATTAAATCATTGGATTTTTATTATACTTGAATACTGAGTTGTTTGCCTTTTTTACCTCGAATAAAGAATACGCAGGGAAGGGCAAAAAGGCCCGAAATTTCCAACAGTGGTGCGTGGACTTCGTGGAGCACGGGATTGTCTGTCTGTGCGATCATTTCGGTCGAGGTTAGGTAGTGGGACTTACAGTCGCTCCATTTACTGTCATCTGTTCTGCTTTCTGAGCATAATATTTTTGTTGTTTATGATTTGACATTTTTTTTTACATATATATATATATATATATATATTTTTTTTTTTTTTTCTACTTATCTTGAAGACTGCTATTTGTATGATGGATAATATGAGTGATCCTAATGTTGAGTCAGAATTTAAATGCTTTCCTCTTGGGAGAGGTATGGGTGCAGTGAGTGGACATCCATATGTGGGCCGGGTGGCCGGGATGGATATGGGTGCTTCGCCTGTGTTGCCTGCTGGGAATAGGGATTCGGGGCTGGGTACATACCTGGTGGGATCGCCTTTAGAGCAGAGGTCGCAGGGTGGGCCACACCATTCGACACCCAGCGGTGGTGATGTGACATTGCACCAGCTTTCTGATATGATAGCACAACTGGGCTCGCAGATAGGGGAATCTATTGCAGCTAAACTTACATCCAGTGGTGCTACGGGTGGGGTTGGCCTCACAAACACTGAGCGTATGGATGACACACCACATTCTTCACACAATTTACACACAGGCAATGCTACTGACACACAGGGTGGGGGCACACCTGTTAGTGTAGTTGTGCGTACTGATAAGGAACCCATCATTTTCAGGGGTGATGGCACTGACAAATACACAGTCACTGAATGGATAGATCTGATGAAATCCTACTTAAAGAAACAGCAATGTGATGTCACTTCTCAGATAGAGGTTGTAATGGGGAGGTTGATGGGGAAAGCCAGAGATGTAGTCAAAATTGGCCTTAGAAGTAACCCCCCCGTTAATACATCACCTGATGTTGTATACAGCATACTGACACAGTATTTTAGTCACACATCTTCATGCCTGCCCCTCCAAGACTTCTACTCTACTCTGCCCAGTCAGAGAGAGAGCCCTGTTGACTACTGGATCCGGCTCAATAAAGCGGCGGACGTCGCTGAAGAGGGCCTGAAGCGTCAGAGCAGACCTGCTGGCGATATGGGTGGAGAGATAGCCAAAATGTTTGTGAAGCACTGCCCAGATTCAGAGTTTGCCTCTGTGTTCAAATGTAAGCAGATACATGAATGGACACCAGCGGAGATACAAGAGAGGGTCGATGAATACCAGAGGGAGCGGGTGTCTTCAGTGAAAGTGAATGTGCCACCACTGACTTGCCATGAGGTACACACAGAGATTCACAATGCCTGTGATACAGACATATGCAGTGCTAACCCTCTCTCCCCCCCAGCTCTCTCTCTTGTGGGGGTGTCATCTCTCTCTCCCTCGTCTGCCTTGTATCAGGACCAGCAGCTGTCACTCTCTCCAGGCCCCCAGGCTCGCCTGTCATATACGCCCTTGGCCCAACTGCAGCCACCCCAGACCCTCTCCTCATTGCCACAGTATCAGCGACCCCCCTTGCCCTCTGCATTGCCGGCCACACCACTGCAGAGTCGACAGCCTGACAGCACTGTTATGCTCACAGAGATGATGACTATGCTCAGGGAGCTGCTGGACAAAACACAGTCTGGAGATCGGAGGCCTGCTCCAAGCCGTGGTGGTGGTGGTGGGCGAGTACGTAACCGGAGTCAGCCTGCAATGAACTGTCGTGTCTGCAATGATGTAAGCCACACTACTGAGTCCCACTGCCGTTGGGATCGCCTCTGCTTCACATGCTTCAGACCTGACCATACACAACGCACATGCCCCACTAGGCGGTCAGCCCACAGCAACGTACAGGGAAACTAAATGACCTGTGCGTCGAGGGGGGCCGTATGGGTCATGAAGATAACTCCCATGTTAATGATGCTGCTGTTTTATACAAAAATTTTCAAACTTCAAGTGATTCAGAGACTGTCATCATCCAGAATACACAAAAGATCAGGGGCAGTGATAGCCTATTTTACACTCCTGTGGTAGTCTCAGACAAAGTAACCCTTCATGCTATGATGGACAGTGGCTCTATGGCCTGCTCGCTGAGTACTGAGGCACAAAAGAAACTTGTCAGTTCTGGGGCTGTTGACATGAGCTGTGTGGAAGCGACTGAGGTGGTCTTCGTCGGATGTGGTGGCGTGCGTGTGAAACCTGAGTCCGTGGTGAATCTCAAGATGGTCGTGTATGGATGTGGAGTGTCAGTGCCCGCCTTCGTTGTGGAGAATCAACAGGATGACTTGATCATAGGGTCCAATGTTCTCAGACATTTAATTCGTCGGTTCAAGAATGACACCAGTTACTGGAAGGCCGTGTCGTCATCTGCTTCAGGTGATCCAGAACGTGAACAGTTCCTCTCTCTTCTCGCTGGCCTGGAACGCTGGTCTTGTGGTGAGGTGCCAGACAAGGTCGGCACAGTGAGGTGCAACAGAGCGGTCACACTGCCGGCTGGCGGTGAATTCCTCGTGTGGGGCACTCTCCCAAAAAATGTCAGGATATCTCCTGGCTGCACTGTCATGACCGAACCAACGTCCTCTCGCTCGGCTCCCAGGGGTGTTATGGTTGCCAGAGTCATAACGCCTCTGTGGGGTGACAGATGGGTGCCCCTCAAGATCCTGAACACCTCAGATGGTCCTGTCACGCTACGGAGGAATGCAAAGCTCGCTGATGTTCACACCTGTCTAGCGCTGGAGGACATGGAGGTTCCAGAGCTTATGTCTATGCACCAGGCCACAGCTGCTGGACCTGCTGAAGCGCCACCTGGGATGGCGAGCGCGGAGACTGTACGGGAGAGACTGGAACGTATTGGCCTGGGCAACCTGGACATTGAGTCGTGTGATGTGTCTACAGAATGGCGTATGAGGCTGGCTGATCTTGTTATGAAGTACGAAGATGTGTTCTCCCGCCATCATCTGGACTGTGATGGAGTGACCATCACTAGGGTTGTGGGTGTGTTCTGACTAACATGCCAACGAGCCTGGCTCTTTGGTGTAGCGGTCAGAGCCCCGGTTTACTACCCCAGAAGGTCTGGGTTCGAGTCCCAGCTGGGCAACTCTACTCCCCTTCGCTACAAATGGTGTCAGAAGTGGGATGGCTACCGTGAGGCCATCGGAAGCGTACCCATGGTGTGTGAGCCGTAATTCCATGTGAGGGACCCCCAGGATTGGTGACCCCGGTGTGAGGGACCCCAGTGATGGGTGAAGCATTGATGACGGGGCACACTGGATGGGAGAAGCATGATGGGTAGTTGCGTGAGGGACACCATGAGTGTGTGAAGCGCACGGGTGCGCTTCCCGAAAGGGAAGGCAGTGTGATGGAGTGACCATCACTAGGGTTGTGGGTGTGTTCTGACTAACATGCCAACGAGCCTGGCTCTTTGGTGTAGCGGTCAGAGCCCCGGTTTACTACCCCAGAAGGTCTGGGTTCGAGTCCCAGCTGGGCAACTCTACTCCCCTTCGCTACATGGACTGTGGTGAGGCCAAGGAGTTTGTGCACCGTATTCGCCTTACTGACGACAGGCCGTTCCGCCTTCCCTACCGCCGTGTGCCTCCAGCTGAATACCAAAAGCTCCGCCAGGTCCTCAACGAGATGGAGGAAAAGGAAATAATAAGAAAGTCTGCAAGTGAGTTTGCCTCGCCTCTTGTCCTTGTGTGGAAGAAAAACGGTGACCTGCGGGTGTGCACAGACTTTAGATGGCTCAACAAACGAACATTGAAAGATGCGCACCCCCTTCCACATCAGGCTGATTGCTTGGCCGCCCTCGGTGGGAATGCATTCTTCAGTACAATGGATCTCACCTCTGGCTTTTACAATATGCCGTTACATGAAGAAGACCGTAAATACTCTGCATTCACAACACCCATGGGCCTGTATGAGTATAACCGGCTTCCTCAGGGCCTCTGTAACAGCCCCGCCAGTTTCATGAGGATGATGACCAGCATATTCGGTGACCAGAACTTTCTTAGCCTGCTTTGCTATTTGGACGACTTACTGGTCTTTGCCCCGACTGAGGCACTGGCTCTTGAGAGGCTAGAGCTGGTGTTCAGTCGTCTCCGCCTGCACAACTTGAAGCTGGCCCCAAAGAAATGCTGGCTGCTCAGGAGATCTGTTAAGTTTCTGGGGCACATCATTGATGAGTCCGGTGTGTCTACTGACCCTGCAAAAGTGGAGGCGGTGAGCAAAATGACTGCTGCAGACTTGATGGAGCCTGACAAAGCTACTCCGTCTCAGTCCCGTGTCAGATGGGCATGGTGAACTACTACCAGCACTTTGTTCACAATTACTCAACCATAGCAAAGCCCCTTTTTGATCTCCTGGCTGGCCAGAAACAGAAGCGGAAGGGCAGACCATGCGCAAGGCGCAAGGCGCCATCCAGGAAGTTGACACCAAATGACTGGACACCAGATCACCAACAGGCTTTTGAGGACCTGAAAACAGCCTTGGTGACTTCTGTTGTCTTGGCACACCCAGACTTCTCACGCCCCTTTGTATTGTCCACTGATGCTTCGCTGGATGGCCTAGGAGCTGTGCTTGGCCAAGTACAAGAAGGTGACAGTGTGGCACGGCCAGTGGCTTTTGCCAGTAAGTCTCTCTCACGAGCCCAAAGGAAGTACCCCGCTCATCGCCTCGAATTTCTTGCATCCATATGTGAAAAGTTCAGCCACTGGCTGAAGGGGCATACATTCACTGTTTGGACTGATAATAACCCCCTAACACACATTATGACCAAACCACGTCTTGATGCCTGCGAGCAGCGATGGGTGGCGAAGTTAGCCGCTTACACGTTTGATATCAAATACATCCCTGGCCCAAAGAACACGGTAGCTGATGCACTGAGTCGTCCACCGTTTGCGGGTCCAGCTGTGGGGCAAAAGCTACTGCACCACCGCTACAGTGAACTTGTCTCAAAGGCAGTGCCTGTCTCCTCTGATTCTGTCCAAGAGGCCTTCAGGCAATCGAATGTCACACAAACAAACTTTGGCAGTATTGGAGAGGCAGAGTCTTGTGCGTCTGAGCATTCCAGAATAGAGCCACTTTCCAGGGAGGTGGTCTCAGCCATCCTTGAGACACATGGGAGTCTATGGGAGTCCAGTGCCAGAGTGCGAGCCGTAAATGCCCTTCAGCAATTCCCACAGCTGGTTCCACCCGATGAAAACCCCCTGCCTGCATTCTCTGAGAGAGAGCTGCGTGAGGGACAGTTGAGCGATCCCGTCCTGTCCAGGGTGTTGTACTTTGTGGAGCGCGGCCGACGCCCTTCCAGGAGAGAGAAGGCTCTGGAGTCTGTCATGGTGATCAGATACTTGAAACACTGGGAGAAACTAACCACTCGTAATGGTGTGCTCTATAGAGTGTCCAAGGACCAAAAGTCGCACAGGAAGAGATTTCAGTTTGTTGTTCCAGAATCATTCTTCCCTGAGGTGCTGAAAGGCATTCACGACAATGCTGGTCATCAGGGGCAGTTCAGGAGCGTCAGCCTGGCTCGCCAAAGATTCTTCTGGCCCCATATAGACCAGGATGTGAAAGAGTACGCCCGCAAGTGCCCAAGGTGCGTCATCAGCAAGTCAGCTGATCCTGATGGAAGAGCGCCCCTCGAGAGTATAAAGACCTCTTCACCACTAGAAATAGTGTGCATTGACTTTTGGTCAGCCGAGGACTCGAACAATAAGTCTGTCGATGTGCTAGTAGTCACAGACCACTTCACCAGGCTAGCACAGGCCTTTCCATGTCGAGATCAGTCAGCCAAACAAGTGGCAAAGCAACTCTGGGAAAAGTACTTCTGCATCTTTGGATTTCCAGAGAGAATCCACTCCGACCAAGGCGCCTCATTCGAGAGCCAACTGATCAGTGAACTACTGAAGGTGGCCGGTGTGAGAAAGTCTCGGACCACGCCATACCACCCGATGGGCAATGGTAGCGTGGAGCGCTTCAACAGGACATTGGGAAACATGATACGTGCACTCTCGCCTGAGGCTAAGCAGAATTGGCCAAGACACCTTCAGACTCTCACCTTCATGTATAACTGTACAGTGCATGAGACCACAGGCTATGCCCCCTTTTTCCTCATGTATGGTAGAGTTCCGCGCCTGCCTGTTGATATCCTTTTCAAGAATGTCCTGTGTGATCCAGAAATCAGCAGTTACGATCACTATGTCGTGTCCCTGACCAAAGATCTTCAAGAGGCCATGGCTATCGCTCAGGAACATGTCAATAAGGAGCAATATCGCCAGGCTGAGCTTTACAATCGACGAGCAAAAGGGAAGCAGATTGCTGTTGGTGACAGAGTGCTGGTGTCAAACAAACGAGAGAGAGGGAAACGGAAGACGGCTGACCGATGGGAGTCCACGATTTACACGGTCATAGACATCAACCCCTCTACACACACCTATCAGATTCAGGCTCCCGAGACAGGAGCAGTGAGAGTTGTGCACCGCAACCTACTGATGTCTGTAAACTTCCTGCCAATTGAAATGGATGGCACCTCTAGTTGCACTTTCATGTCATCCAGTGGGGCTGATTCCAGTGAAGCAGAAGGAGTGAGGTCCATGGCGGGAGACAACGCTGCTAGTATCAGGACTCAAGAGTGGGTTGACACCCTGACAACAGTGGATGTGGATGACCGTCCAGGTGACTGCCCTCCTGCAGAAGCCCCACCTGAGGATGTTCTGAGTATGAGTGAGTCTGGGCATATAGGCAACGTACATACAGACACACACACGGAACGGAGTGTCACACACGGTTCCTTACACGGCTCTCCAACTGACGTAGGGGACGCACGCGCACACACTGGAGTCCACACTGATGACACCTGTAGTGTGCTCCCCACCTCTCCTGGGTCTAGCACCGTACACACAGTTAGGACTCGGGTAGGACGAATAGTGAAGCCAGTTAACCGTCTGTTATATCAGATGTCCAAGCAGGATGTAGTTAGTGATGTCAGTCAACTTCTTGAAAGCTTCTCTCAGTCCATGTTTCAGTTTTTGCACTAACATTACACCACACAGACACCCACATCTTCCTTTTATGTGGCATCCCAGTGATTTTGGGTTAGCGGGAGCGTTACTGAATTATTGATTGTATGTGCGTAGGCATGGTCTGTGTGGGGTGTAGACGGCACCCTGCCCCTGGAGGTCGGTAATGAGACCTCATCCTTTAAAGGATACTTGTTAGTCAGATATGTGACCATGTTATTTTTTTTTTTCTCTTCTCTCTACTGACGTTAATATTTTAGCGAAATTCAGTGGGGGTGGGTGTAACAGAGTTAGAAATGTAGTTGGTGAATTTCACTATAAATATTTGGTTCTCCTTATCATACGAGTTGCAGCCACCTGGTGGTGTATTCTTGCAGCTGCAGTAGGTCAGGTCTTTGCACACGAACTATGCTTCCTCCAGCCAGAAAGAGTTTACTTCGCTGGAGATATGAATGTACAACAGCAGCTGCATGATGTTGTTTGCACTTAATGTTTCACCAGAATAAATGCGAGTTGGAGCCAACCTTTGTCGCCTTTCCTTGCCTTCGACCTGCCGCCGAATGCGGTCTGTTACACCAGGTGGTTCTTAACAACAGGCTATCTGTCAACTTTGTGCGTAAAAGAGAGAGAGAGAGAGAGAGAGAGAGAGAGAGAGAGAGAGAGAGAGAGAGACAGACAGATAGAGAGAAACAGATAGAGAGAAAGAGAGAGAGATTCCCCACGCTAGAGACATTTTTAATAACTCTCCCCTTTCCCCTTTCACACGTGTTCCCTCCCCACAAGAGGAAAGTAGCCTAATTTTTTAAAAAGGAATGTTTTCGGATCATTAACAAAGGGAAGGCTGCGGGAAACAGCCTACATTTTAAAAACCATGGGAGTGGAGCAGATGATGAGGTCACTCGTTTCGATACAATTAATAGCGAGGCAGGTGCTTAGAATTTCAGTGCAGGGTATTTTTGTCATCTATTGCTATCTGTAAAATTGTAACCTATAAATTATGCCAACTGCAGATCTATCTACATGCTCTATCGGATGCATGTAGTAGAACTTTTAGGGCGACTGACTTGACAACCACATGCGATAGAACTGACAACTGGCTCTTGGCTTAACAACCAAATGTGATAGAATTAACAACGCACTCTTGACTTGCCAAAAAAATGTGATAGAACTAACGACTGGCTTTTGGTCATATCAACCTGCAGTTTAGAATTAGTAACGGCAGTTTGCCTACCTTAGTCACACGTTTGACGCCTGACAGGTTATAAGGAATTAGTTGCAACCTCATCAGCCAATCAGAAAAGAGGATTCATTTGCGTAGGCAGATAATACATTACAATAGTGGAAATTCAATAGTTCAAAGATCCATGCACAGATCCTAGGTGCTGGTAGATGCAAGAATGTTCAATACTTCAAAAGAAAGAAGTCTACCACACACTTTCTTGACTTCATGCTCGTTTTATTAGAGCAAAAAACGCGTTTCGCCTCAGTGCGCCATCAGGCTCGCTCAGGACACCGCACTGAGTCGAAACACGTTGTTCGCTCTGATAAAACGAGCATAAAGTCAAGAAAGTGTGCGGTACACTTCTTTTTTTTTTAATGGTGGAGAAAAAAAGTCTTAGATTGTGCCCAGCATTGGAGAATGCAAGTTGAATGGTACAGAGGCCGCCTGACATTGTGACAACTAATCTCTGGCCAGATCTGGTCCTATGGTCAGCACAGGGGCAGATCTAGCCATTTTGGGGCCCTAGGCCAAATATAATCATGTGGTCCTAAAAAGTCATTACATAGACATAAAATTAGTTGTTTTGGTGATATTTTAGTGTTTTGTCTCATATATATCTTCCATTATTTTATATAAGTCACAAGTAAAGATCAAGCCTGTGTGTGTGTGTGTGTGTTCACCGCAACTGGTGTGACAGTTGGGGCCCCTCTGGAGGACAGATTTGGTGGGGGCCCTGGGCAATTGCCTAGGTTTGCCTAATGACCACCGAGGGGTAAAAGCAGACAGGGCCGTAGCCAGCGTTTTGAATTAGGCGAGGTCCATGATGCGCGACCACCGAATTTTTATATATAAAAGATACATAAATAGCCTAAATATTATATACATTTTGACATATTTATACATTGAATGTATAGGCCCTATATATATGTATATATATATAGGGCCTATACATTCAATGCATAAATATGTCTGTAAGAATAACGTTTGTGATAAAAGAGGTATGAAACCATACTGTATATAGTGTATATATATATATATATTTTATCACAAACAGCATTCTTACAGTCAGTAAAGCCCTTTGTGAGGAAGGTTTAAGTTTGACCCTTAAACATGAATAAAGCAGAGGCAAGTGGCACAACAAGCTGCATCCTCAGATGGCAAGTAGCCAAACCATTCATATTTTCTCCCAATAAGAAGTTTACTTCAGCTGTTTTCTACCAAATGAGTGGTGGGGATAGCACTCTGTGGTGCAAATAGTGCATAAAGTGCCATAGTAGCCCAGCTGTAAAATACTCACAAGTGGGGGGTATCAAAGCTGGAACAGATAGATATTGGCGTAACAAAAAAATAAGAAAACCTTGGACAAAATGAGCGAGGTCCAGACCTCCCTGACCTCTAATGTAGCTACGGCCATGAAAGCAGAGTGAGGGGGCACATCTGGTATGCCAGAGGTTGCCATTGAGCCCTTTAGAGGTGCAGGCCCGTTGCGTTAAGGTAAGCAATGTAGGCAGTTGCCTAGGGCCCCTGAGTAGGTGGGGCCCCCAAGGACGACAGGTTATGTACCCAACAGCAATGACGATTTTAAATAGCTTCATAATATGGCACCGCCATCTGTATGAAGGGCTCTGCTGCGAGGGAAGCAACAGCGCCCCCCTAATACCCCTTGCTCGAGGGGGCCCCCCTCCAATAGGTTTGCATCAGCGACAACGTGAAAATGTCAATTGCCGAACAGCGAGCGCTGCATCGACAATTTAGTCGAAGTACCCCCATCTGGAGGGCCCCCCCTTCCAATTGGTTCAAGCATCATATTCAGCGCAAATACAAACGGAAAATGAAGCGACATAATCTCTCTCACAAGATGTTACGCAGACGCCAGTTTACATTACATTTTGGAGACAGTTGCTTTTATAATAAAAGTTAATCTTGAAGACGACACATGAGGCTACTCTCTGTACTGCCAAACCACCAAACTGTCCCAGGCCAGTTGACATCGCACAGACAGCGAGATGCTTCATTTACAGTTTACATGTGTTTTCAAAAACATCCACGTGCTGTAAGCACTGGGCAAACGTCGATTGTTCAATAACGCGCTTTTTTTCGACACGGAACTGTTTTGGATGTGGACAAACGCAAGAAGAAACGAATGAACAATGTAATGCCTATCGGAAAACAGGAGTCACAAGTGCGCTGAGTGGGATAGCTAAATTGTAGCACACTAGTCCCTTTCTTGCTATTACTATATGTGGGTTACACATTGGAATTTGGGACCATGATTGTAGAAACGCGTGGATTACAGTTAGAGGTTGGGATACATTCTGGGATACATTCTGCGGTCAAGACAACGCAAGGTAAGGACACCGGGATATTGGTCCCTATAATTGACAGAGTTGTCAACCGCGGAGTAACGTAGGTGGTTGTTCAGTGATCCTTGGTCGCTGCCTATTCGTGTTTGCTGCGGTATTAGGCTACTAATAACACAAACATTTGGATTGTATTTTCAAGTGCGTGATGAATGCAATACGAAAAAAAATATCATCGGGGAGACCCCCCTTGGCTTGGTTACAGAATTCTTGCTAATATCACATCCCCCCAACCCCACTGTGCCTGCTCATTCGTTTCTCAGCCTTGAGTTTCTGGACTGTAGGATAGTATACGCCTATTGTTTTATGGGTCAATATTTCGTTTTGCACAAATGGATCACCCTCAGTTAGATTCTCAAAGTGGTTGGAAAGATTAGACCATTCTTTATTTGTGATTGGCAATGCAGATCATGATTTTCGTGGTAGGGTAAAAACACTCAGATTGGACCACCATATAGGCCTACTTTCATTTGAGATAGGCCAGGTTAAACAACTGAACATTCAATTAGCCTACTTCATGAGAAATTATAAGCCTACTGAATGGAATGGGCTATATTTTCCCAGGTTTTTCTTCATAAAGTTTCATAAAATGAACTGGAGGGACTAGTTATCATAATAAGATTGCATTTCCTCACCGAAAATGCTGGTGTATGCATGCTCTTAATGCATTGCCCTTCATGCATGTGTTGCCCTGCATAGCCACAACACTGTCTAAGGTGACTTGTTTGTTCCATTACATTGGTAGGCTATCTGACAATGACTGAAGTGGCATCCAAAAATGGTCTGGCCCATCCGAAACAGAAATTCTGGCGCCGTGGCTGCCCCGTCAGGGACCCCCCCCCCAAAAAAAATGCCCTAGGGCCCCGACAACCCCTTTGCCTAGGGCCCCCAAAATCCTAGAAACGGGCCTTTAGAGGAGTTGTGGGCCCATCAACGAAACACCAATGAAGGTGCCCACCTGAAGACTGTGGGGGTCAGTTCATTTCCTGTGTGAATGTCAGACTGATATACACATCTTAACAAAAAAGTAACTTTGAAGGACAAATTGAAGACACATCAACTGAGCATTAATAGTAATGAAAAATGTTAATAACGTAGCTTTGTCTATCTTAAAACTCAAGTAAAATCGATCTGGCCAAACACATATGCAGATCAATTCCTCAATTTCCTGAGAAATTAGAAAACCTGACATTCTAAAATGCTTCTGGACGTGCCAGTTTGATATGCTACGATGATGATAAACATTTGATAAAATATCAGATGATCTTACTAGCCAGGAATTTGATTTTTATTCATGTACTTTTTATACATTCAAGAATGTACTATTCTTGTTTTTAATAATCATAATAACAATAATAATAATTAAAATAATAGTAATAATAATGATGATAATAATAGTAATTTCTTTAACACATCTGTAACATTTTTCTTTTATTACTATTATTATATTAATTATTATTATTATCATTATTGCTATTATTATTATTATTATTTCTGGTCTCACATTATCGCAGCATGTTAACGCCGATAACAGCCCACCACTAATCATCATTATTGTTATTATTCCAGGTCTTACCCCACATGTCCATGTCCACTGTCTTCTTCTGGACTGGATCCCTCTCCAGGGCTGCCCTGCACATCCCCCTCTAGGGGAACCTCCATCTTCAGCTGCTCCTCTGGAACACACAGACAGACAGGAAGGAACATCATCACACACAAGTGACTGCAAGATAATTACATCACACACACCAGAGAAGTAAAAACTATGTTTCAATTGCTTGATTTATTTCCATGTAGAAAGCTGTGCACTCATGTTCTTGCTTTAGCTCCTCATTTTCTGATGCAAGAAGTACAGCGCCATGATAAAGAAAAAAAAGACACACTATCAAATGTGTGGCTAATAGCTGAATGGCTAGTGACTCAGGAAAACCACTAGCCACAATGGCCAGCAAACGAAGAAGTTAATGTCAAGCCCTGAACAAGACTAATGAATAACTACATCATCACACACCAGAGACTACTGAATAATTACATCACACATCGAAGACTGCATTACTCCACACTGCTCATGAAAAGTCACACACACACACACACACACACACACACACACACACACACACACACACACACACACACACACACACACACACACACACACACACACACACACACACACACACACACACACACACACACACACACACACACACACACACACACACACACACTCCTCACTATGGCCTTAGGTCTTTAGGTCTGCCCCTGTTTGAAAACTCCCAACACACACTTGTAATACTGTAGATACACCCACTTGGATGGACAAAGTGCAAAAAAAAAACTTTATTTTTAAAATGGCCAATATCTTGTCCAAACCTAGTCTGCAACGTCATGAATAACACCTGAAAATATGGTGTTTGTTTCTTTAACAGTGTAAGGTGCTCGCACATAGCAAAAAATACATTACTGCAGGTGTAGAGTATAAAATAACACAAATGGTGAAAAAGACAACAAATATTCGCACACCACAGAAAGCTCCCTTGTCGTGATTTCATGTGAAAAATGTGACATCGTTTCGACCTACAAGATCTTCATAGGGTGGTTCCTGAGTCAGAGATAATATACTCAGAGATAACTTAAAAGTTGGAATTGTAGTAGGCCCATAAGGAAAGAGTAGCCTAGATGTTTCTTGAGTCAGCGATAGTATTGCTCCAAGGTTGAAATTAGTTGCAATACAGTAATAGTAGTTGACATGCAGAAGCGTTTTAAACAGAGGGGCTATCAGACTCAAACTCTCACCCAGGCCCATAACAGAGCACAGTCACTGGAGAGGAAGAATCTGCTGAGTCCAAAATCAAAAGAAGAACAAACACAAAAACCCTACTTTGTCACACGCTATAGCAAAGAGGCAGTTCATATCAAACACATAATCAAGAAAAATTGCAACATTATTGAATGTGACCCCACCTTAAGAGAAATATTCACAGAGCCACCAGGAATCAGCTTCAGAAGGGCCCCCACAATTAAAGATAAACTTGTGAGGAGTCACCTTCCTGCTGAGAGAAAAGACACTTGGCTTTGTCGACCGAAGGGCAACTATCCCTGTGGTAATTGCAATTACTGTGAAAATATGGTAAAAGCAAACATCTTTATAGATGTATTCAGCAACAAGACATATCCCATTAACAGTTTCATAAATTGCAATACCACACATGTAATATATAGACTGGAATGCCCTTGTGGCTGTTTTTATGTGGGACTCACTAAAAGGAGATTCAGAGACCGAGTGTCTGAGCATAGATATGCAATCAGAGTAGGGAATATGAACTACCCTATGGCCAGACACTATAAAGAAGCACATCATGGACGGGACACAAGTCTACGTGCAGTGGGCATTGAGGCTGTGTGCCTAGATGCCAGAGGTGGAGATAAAATCAAGCGCCTCAAACAAAGAGAAATATTCTGGATTGATCAACTGAAGGCCACAAATTATCCCGGTCTAAACGAAGACTTTGACCTATCTCCTTTTCTATAAATGTTTTTGATTGTTGTAAATGATATTGATAATATAATCATGAGACATCTAGTGATCCTTTGCAGTATTAAAATATTGATGATTTTTATTCGCCAAGCTAATTACCCTTTATCTTTCTATGTCTTTCTAGTGAATCCTCTGTTCCAGGATAGTGCATGTATCTTGTTTACAGCTATATGGTGATCCTGATGTTTAAGTTATACAAACTAATCTGCCATGTTGCTATACAAGATGGTTGGTCTCATCACTGCCCCTTGTGGCTTGGAGTAGACCTAGTGGCTCTCATGGCCCAGGATACTGCACCTGAGGACACTAATATAATTAGATGGCTGTTTGTTTCTCTCACACACCCTGATGAAGGCCACAGCGCCGAAACGCGTTGGTGTTTTTTAATGCATTTGCCCCTTAAATAAAGTTTGTTTTTTACTACATTAACCAACTGAAGTGCCTGGACCAAGGATTTTTTCCTTCTGTCTTTTTTGAACAGTAATAGTAGTGTTAGAGAAGAGTACCCCATCTGACATGAGTACCAGGCGTGTTGCGTTAAGGTAAGCAAAGTAGGCATTTGCCTAGGGCCCCCGAGTAGGAGGGGCCACCACGGACGACATGTTTTGTATTCAACCGCAATGACGATTTTAAATAGCTTTATAATAAGCCACTGTCATCTATGAAAGGCTCTGCTGCGAGGGCAGCAACAGTACCCCCTGCTTGACAGCGTCAAGTCAAGTGCCCAAAAGCGCATAGACAGTATAGTCAAAGTTCCCCCAGCTGGAGGGGGCCCCCTTCGAATTGGTTGGCAGCAACAGCGTAGAATCAAGCGCAGATACAAACTGAAGCAAAACTATCTCTCTCTGAGAATGTTGCGCAGACGCCAGTCTACATTACAGTCTAAAGTCATTTGCTTTTATAATGAAAGTTATCTCGAAGACATCATTACTCTCTGTACTGCAATCAAACTGACCCATGCCAGTTGACATCGCACAGACAATCCATAGAGCTACTCTAACAAGCACTGGGCAAACGTCAAGATTGTTTAATAACGCGCCATTTTTCGAGGCAGAAGTTTTATTTATTATAACAAATGTAACTAATGAATATGTGAGCTAAAACAACTAAAACAAACTATGCCAAAAAATAAATAATGTGGGCGCCCTTACAGCTTTGTTTGAATACAATGGCAAACAAAATAGAATGCAATGTAGGTAAAAAAAAGGAATGTTATTGTTATTGAGTTGCTGAAACATGCATTCGTCTCAACTCACCTGGGTATGATATGAAACAAATGATCTGCTTATGCCCAATTATCATCACATGGCTCTCAACTATTATAACCAACATCTCATTAGGGTAAGTAGCTAAACTTACCCCGTCTTGAATGGCTAAACTTACCCCACTAGTTGAAAAAGGTAGGTTCATGATGAAGATCCAGGGTGATCAAAACGTTGCATTTTAAATAATAAAGTTTATTTTTGGAGCTTATCGGCAGTGTGCAGACCTACCTTTTTCAACTATCTGATTTTTTTGTCTGGCACCTGCAACAAGTGTTTTTGGATGTGCGCACCCTACCCAAAACTACTAAACTTACCGCACTGCCAAAATTATTAAAATAAATGTTTATAAAAGTACAAAAGACTTGAACTGTCACTCATATAGCAGCTTATTACGACACATTTCTGACATGATGTGACCAAAACTTTTTCTATTTTTGTTTTCTCTAAATCATCCTTGTTTTGGATATACATGGAATGCAAAAACACATTTTCACAAATATTTCTCTGTCTTGTTTTCTTGTTTAAAGAAACAGACAAGCACACTGGTTCATCTGGTAGTCTAACTGATAGCTTTATTAAAACAACATGACTATACGTACGGATGACTGTATTCAATTGTACTCAACTAGTATCATAGCAACAGGTCAGTAGTATACAAGGAGGAGGTCCCGGTAAGTATGGATAACCAATAATATTACAGTATGACAGGAGGACTATATTATGACATATCAATGCGCATGCCAATACAGGATATTTAATGGGTATTTTATACTCTCCTACCAAATCTGGCACGTGCTTCTCTTTTTCACAAGTGTTAGAAAAGGATTAACATCGCCTTAGAATGTAGTGACTTCATGATAACATTTATTTACCCATTTTCTAGAAATGAGGGTGGCTCATTTTACCCTGTGGCTCATTTTACCCCGCTCCCCCTAGTGTCAGATTCATGCAAATGCAGTTCTGGGGTTCCGCCTTGCCACTAAAAAGGCACAATAAGTTGTATTAAAATCTGTGTCAGTCAAAGTGTCTGATTTCTGTGATTTCTGTGAAATGACCCAAACTAACTGTTGAGTACTTTTATTAATCCTAAAGGAGAGGAAGGTGTCTGTCGTCTGACATGAATACAGAAATACACTAAAGCCTAGTATGCTATTACATGGCCATTAAACATTGCACACACTTGAATACTTACATACTATCAGCAGCATTTAATTCACTTCTCTGCTCTCAGAAGTTATGAGTGCAGAGTGAAATATAATCTCTTCCTTTATTTATCCATTATTTATCCAGGATTGTCCAGACTAGGAGTCTCTTCTGCCAGGGAGTCCTGGTCAAAATGGCAGTCAACATATACATGGCTTCACAGTGTTTGTAAGCACAATGTTGTGAGGAGGGGCAAGACACTGGCAGCCAACCACGTGAGCTAATTTTTTGACCGACAGCGGTTTCCAACAATCAGAGGTTGAGTTGTGCGCAGCTAGGTTCGCGCAGCCAGGGGAAAACAAACATGTTGAACCCATGTGTAGTTACAGACACAGACATATAATAAGGAAAATAAACTTATCAGAAAGATATTAAGAAAAATAAGCAAAACAACCGTAAAATGACAAAATGACGGTGTAAAATGACCTAGTAAAAGGTAGCCTATGTGGTACATGGTCAGAAACAATGACACTCCTCTGCATACAATTAATTTTCCTCTTAAAAGTCTCCAATGAGGGCAGAGAGTCCAAACACAATATCTTCTGCAACTCATTCCATAGGTATGGAGCATAAAAAGAAAAGTCTATCGGCTAAGACTCATAACCAAGAGTAGCAACAACAATCAGGGCTGAAAAGCACCAACGCCCATAACGCAACGCATAGCCTACCAGGGGTGCATTTCTCAAAAGAGAAGTTGTTAGCCTGTTAGCAAATTCGGTAGTTGCCAAAGGGAAAATGCATTGCAAACAACAAAGTAGCTAATGTAGTAAGCAACTTTGGTTTCAAGAAATGCATCCCAGATGTGTAATATGACACCGACCACTCGATGGTCTATCCATGTAATATAGAGATCAGTGCTGCTGTGCTGACAGTGACACGGAGAAGAAGGCCTGTCCTTTATGAAAGGAGGAGTATTTTCTTATGCTGAACGCAGCATTTAAGTGATCAGACAATATCAGCTGCGAATACAAGTCTGTCTTCCGTTATTTCACAGTGACTGTTCACTTTCTGTGTTCAAATCAGAAAAATCTAGAAGTCTGCTATCGAGTGCAGGAAACAAAAATGTAGGCCTGGTAAGAGCGCCATATTGGGCGGTGACCGCCTTCAGCGGCACAAATCCTTTCAAGCAAGCTCACCAGTTTCTTATCCTAAATAACAAGACAGGGGTGCATTTCCCAAAAGAGAAGTTGTTACTTCGGTAGTTGCCAATGGGAAAATGAATTGAAAACAACAAAGTAGCTAATGTAGTAAGTAACTTTGGTTTCGAGAAACCAGTTAAATAGCAAAGTAAAAGAAACAGAACAAGGACAAAAAAAAGTTCATTCGACACTCACGTGATTTCTCCTAATTTCTCCTTTGAGTAGGTCTGCGTTCTTGAAGCAACTGGGCAGTCACCTCCGCATTAAAATGGGGAAGTTAAGTTCACTTTTCGGTTTTGTTTTGGACGTGACGTCGTTCCTCTTTTTCTTTTTTTCTTCTTCCACTTGATGTTGTCTTGCATTACTGTTTTTATGTAAGTCATTAGACACCTTAATTTCCCTCTACTCTATTGCAGTTTTCCCTTTTTGGGACTCACTAGTTTCACGCCGTCTCGTCCGGGATGGGTGAGATTTGGGTTGTGCGTACTCTGGCCTGAGAGCTGAGGTCGGTGGCGGTGTGCACAAGGGTGGGTTTTTTAGGGTTTTTTTAGGTTATAGTATTTTGTCCACAAACAAAAACATCACTTTAGGCCTAATTAACAAACAGAAACACCATAGTTCTAATATGCCAAATTTTCAATAACTTGCCAACCAGCAAAGCAGTGACAGACTGCAAACTGTTATAATAACGGTCTAATAGTTGATAAAATTGCATCAATAAAGTTGCATCGAGTAGTAGGCTATTATGGCAAATATGTTGATAACGATGGGGGTTTTATTAGGATTCATTATTTTATCCTCCTACAAAAATATTAATTTAGGTTCATTCCCAAACATACCGCCTGCCTGATGTGGGCCTCTTTGCACACTGCACATGCGCACTATGATGTACAAGGAAGAGGTGGAATTGCCTGCCTGGTCTGTGTACCCTGGCGTGTGTTTCCTGCAGCAGTGTTTGATAGAAGCGATTGTTTTACTATTTACTTCACGTTTTAAGTGTTTATTTTGCAGCCGCCTGAACAAGCCATCTTTGATATGGTTTTGATATACAGTATGTCTGAATGAAACACAACAATGAATACAAGGATAAGTGAAACTATGAAGATCATCACATTTGCACCTATGTGAGCCCACAATATAATAGGGTCTGCACAGAAAACTACTATGCAATAATTCCTACATAGAATACTACTAGTAAGCAATACTTCCAACGCAAAATAGGAGTGATTGCCCAAAACATTTAAAAGAATGCCTGCTTTATTTTATGTATGTTCATCAATCAATATGCTATGTTGTGATTGAATGTGTACTATGTGTGTGTTTAAGTGTCATCTTACTGAAGTTGTTTGTTTATCTTTTACATGAGGACAATTGTTTATCTTTTACACGTGTGACAATTGTTTATCTTTTACATGAGGACAATTTTGGCCACTAGAGTTCGCCAATGTTTTAGATTTAGAGAGCTATGTCACGTCATGTAGGTGCCCACCGCAGGCTGCCACCCGATGTGTGCTCAAGGATAAGTGAAACTATGAAGATCACAGTATACTCTATGAGCCCACAGACTAATAGACGGGGCCTACACAGAAAACCACCATGAAATAATTCCTACACAGAATACTACTAGTATGTAATAGGCCTACTTCCAACGCAAAATAGGAGTGATTGCCCAAAACATTTAAAAGAATGCCTGCTTTATTTTATGTATGTATGTTCATCAATCAATCAATAGTCTATGTTGTGAGGTGAATTGAGGTGTATGTGTGTGTTAAAGTGTCATCTCACTGAAGTTTTTTTTTTAAATATTTTACTTGAGGACCATTTTGGCCACTAGAGTTCGCCAATGTTTTAGATTTAGAGATCTACGTCACGTCATGTAGGTGCCCAACGCAGGCTGCCTACCCGATGTGTGGTCTTTACGCACGGCGCATGTGCAAGAGCTTTGCCGAAGTACGATCAGACAGTAGGAATAAAATATCTCTCATCATCCCTATCAATGCAGTTCCCGTAACACTATGTGATACCATCCACAACACATGGCCTACAGGCCTGTACTCAAAGCTACCAGGTCCATCCACAACACATGGCCTATAGGCCTGTACTCAAAGCTGCCAGGTCCATCCACAACACATGGCCTATAGGCCTGTACTCAAAGCTGCCAGGCCCATAGCATCCACAACACATGGCCTATAGGCCTGTACTCAAAGCTGCCAGGCCCATAGCATCCACAACCAGTGGTGTAGTCTGCGTAGAACACAGGTATACAGAGTATACCCGCTTCAAAATTTCAGGGGCTTCAGTATACCCACTTAAAATTGATTGATCCATTATTTAGAATAGCACAAAAATATGCAGTATACCCACTTCAAAAAAATTCTCAAATATACAGTATACCTACCATAAAAAAGTAGACTACACCACTGTCCACAACACATGGCCTATAGGCCTGCACTCAAAGCTGCCAGGCCCATACCATCCACAACACATGAAAGCGAAAGTGAAAGCCCATTGGGAAACTCCAACTCCCATTGTCATTGTGACACAGCACTCCACAGCACACAAGTGAACACTGCACACTGCACACAACAAAATTGCATTTATGCCTCACCCGTGCAAGGGGGCAGCCCTCAGTGGCGCCCCATGGGGAGCAGTGCGGTGGGACGGTACCATGCTCAGGGTACCTCAGTCATGGAGGAGGATGGGCACTGGTTGATTACTCCCCCCACCAACCTGGCGGGTCGGGAGTCGAACCGGCATCCTCTGGGATGCAAGTCTGACGCCCTAACCACTCACCCATGACTGCCCAGATTGGCACTACAATACCTGTATACCCAGCACACTACTTTGCGGTGAGCCGTGGTCTAGTGGTTAGGTAGGTGGGCTTGAGATCAGAGGGTTGAGGGTTCAAATCCCATCCTTACCTCTCCCAACACCTATATCCATGGCTGAAGTGCAAGGCACCTAATGACACAACTCCAGGGACTGTAACCAACACCCTGTAGCAAGGCACCTAACGACACAGCTCCATGGACTGTAACCAATACCCTGTACCAAGGCACCTAACGACACAGCTCCATGGACTGTAACCAATACCCTGTACCAAGGCACCTAACGACACAGCTCCAGGGACTGTAACCAATACCCTGTAGCAAGGCACCTAATGACACAGCTCCAGGGACTGTAACCAATACCCNGTACCAAAGCACCTAACGACACAGCTCCAGGGACTGTAACCAATACCCTGTACCAAGGCACCTAACCACATTGTTCCAGGGACTGTAACCAATACCCTGCACCTAAATAACTGTAATCCGCTTTTGGATAAAAAGCATCAGCTGTGTGTAAATCTGATTCCATTGAGCGATTTTAACTCCAAGATGAGATCACTGGAGACTGATTCACTTGCCTGTAACTGTTTTAATTGATTTGTAATTGTGTCATTTGATTTGTTATTTTAATGCAACTGGAATTTTAATTTTGGAACTTGTGCCGCCACTTGGCCAGGACACCCTTGCATTATAAGCTAGATTCATGGTTATTCATTACTGTTAACATAAAACATCATGAAACATCACGGGTGTAGTCGTAATGCGTTGTAAGTAATTATAATGCGCATTATAATATGTTATAAATGTCAAGTCAAGTCAGTCATGTCAGCTTTATTGTCACTTTCAGCATATGGACAGACATACAAGGAAAAAATGAAATGACGTTTTCTCTCTATACCA